>NC_092127.1:47810038-48113069 GCF_043159975.1 Macaca nemestrina | reverse complement strand
ATGAGCACATTCACACATAAGAATGGCTAGGTCTATAAAAGTTCCCCACCTTTCTTCATCTGCAGAAAATATTTATTTTACAGGTTAGGGTTTCCATCAGAAACCATCAGAAAAAAGAATCGCCTTTACTGTTCTTTTCACTTCACACAGGCAGACTAATCTGCTCTACTTTCTGTGACTATCACTGTTTTTTTGTTTTGTTTTGTTTTGAGACAGAGTCTCACTCTGTTGCCCAGGCTGGAGTGCAATGGCACAATCTCGGCTCATTGCAACCTCCGCCTCCTGGATTCAAGCAATTCTCCTGCCTCAGTCTCCCAAGTAGCTGGGAATAGGCGTGTGTCACCATGCACAGGTAATTTTTTGTATTTTTAGTAGAGATGGGGTTTCACCATGTTAGCCAGCCTGGTCTCGAACTCCTGACCTCAGGCGATCCATCTGCTTCAGCCTCCCAAAGTGCTGGGATTACAGGTGTGAGCCACTCTGGCCAGTCTACTATCACTGTTAAAAGCACATCCTATGCTGCACTGTAATTAGTTTGTTAATGGCATGTTTCTCACTGTAAGATAGCTCCTTAAGATTAAGGCTTTTGTGCATTTTCATGTTTTCATGTGTAAGAACAATGCTTGGAACACAGATTCTATATATGTTGAATGAATGAATAAACTATTAAATAAGTTAAAGAGCACTAGAATGAACTCAGATATGATTTACATTTGTTGACATTTTGAATCTTGTAATTATTTGTGTCTATCTCCTCTGCTTGGCTGTGAGTCCAAGAGTATATAAATCTTGCCTCATCTATGCCAGTAGCCTCAGCATTTAGCATTGTGCCTACTGCCTAAAGTGTGATAGTTGCTCAGTTAATGTTTTCAAAATGAAGAAATGAATGCGTTACATTATGAGAGTCGCAAGAATAAGCTCCCTGGGTAGTCTGTGTCGTGTGTTTCATTATGCCATGCTTGTTCCTATCTTTAGGGACTTGAAAATGTCATTGAAATCTAAAGAATATTGGTTTTGAGAGTCATTTCTCAGCTACCACGTTCACCTTCTTCCGAAATACCATTTTGTCTTTTTAAGAGAATAATGTTTCTGTTTCTTTTTTGTTTTTTCTTTTTTTAATGTAACCCAGATCTTCAATTAAGACCATGTTTTACAAGTACACTTAGGATAAGCCTTTTATAAAACTAGTCCTTTGGCTTAGAAGCCCCAGCTTCTTTGTCCGGTCAGTGCTGTTGCAGTTGGATGACTTAACGAACAATGCCTGAGGCTTATAGATAAAAGGACTCATAGAGCAAAGTTATTACATGGGTTACCTTTCTGAATAATACTTATTGCAGAATGTTCCTGGCATTAAGTAAAAATAGACCAAATATTAGCATTCTCAAAGCCCTTATCTTATATGCACACGTGTACTGCTCTTGTTTTAGCTGTGGTTTAGTACTGCTTGACATCAGTAGCAGATTCAGTTCCCATTTTTAGGCAAAAAGGAACAAATTGCCCTTCCTTGTTCAAGGAAGATCAAGGCAGATCAAGTATCCAAAAATCAGTTTTCTGTTACAAACTCTGGAACCACTGACAGGCTTGCAGTCTGCTTCTCCGTACAAAGAACAAAAAACACTGGGAGGATACATTTAAAAAATCAAACTATCAGAGGTAGTTGGAAATTTAGTTTGCCCTTAGATGAAAAAAAAAAAAAAAAAAAAAAAACCAACAACAAAACATTTATGTTGCAAAGCAGGAGTAAAGAAAAAAAATTTAAAAGATAAAAACTGGCTAAATCTGTCATGCTCAATTGAGCAACAGAGCAAAATGAGATAAGCATATTAGTGGCAGTTGAGAAAAACGGCTTTTCAAATTCAGTTTTTTTATGAGAGTAATTTAGGAAGTGTAGTTTAAGAGTCATTAAGTATAAAATACCATAAACGTCAATGTGAGTTGTATTCTGCTTTTGTTTGGTTCACTGAGTGACATAGCATACCTTAAATCTGATGAAGAAGCTCCTTTGGAGTCTATAAAGGGAAAGGCATCGATGGGAGCAGCCCTGAGAAAGAAAGTGGTCCCTTAAACACATTTGGCCATCTTGTTTAGAAGCTGGTGAGAGATAAGAGGAAGCCTTTGCTTCCAACTCATGAATGAAGTAATACAATGAACATTCTCGTGAGCCAGCCACCCACTTCCTGTTAAATTAAAAAAAAAAAAAAAAAAAGGGAATGTGGGCATTTGCAGTTAGCTTGTGGGGGATGCTTTGAAGCAGGGAGGCAGGAGGGAGGAGTGAAGCTTGATTCATTAAGCTGTGACAGGAGGAAATGTGAACCAAAATGCGGCTGTGAGCTCCAAGACTCCTGAGCTATTACATCAGTTATTATGTTGGAATGGGAGGATAAAGGAAAGGCCACCTCCCCTTGCCTCTACTAGCCTGAAAAGTTGTGAAGTGTAAAGTGTGATCCCTTGTAAATATTGGTTTGAAGGTCTCACCAACTAGAGAGTTTAAAAAGGAAGAAAATGCACTGTAACTCTAAGATCTCAAGGGGAAAATATTTTGTCTAGTCCATGTTTGTTGAATATTTGCTGAGCTCCAAATAGGATGACAAATTCAGCCTCTGTCTAGATACTTCCTATTTTTGACTCACTTAAGTTTATTTTGCCTTGCTGGCACTATACACATTACCTTTAGAATAAAGCCTCAAGCCTCAATCACTCATACTCCAGCATCCTCCTCTTTACCAATACTCCTTCTCATCCCTGAACTAAAAGGTATGTCCATACCGTCTACTCTAATCTTTTAGTAGCCACACAGTTGCTCTGAAAATTGGCCATGGTTGTCTCATCTTGAAGCCTGTGCTTCTTAATGTGTCTCCATCTGGACGTCCAATTACACCTCAAGATTCAACCACATTGAGCTGGGCCTCTAAAGTTTGGGAGAGTTCCCTTCTCCACAGTCTTCCCCAGCTCCTCCAGCTCACAGGGATGCCTCTTTCTCTAAATTTCTAGCCTTCGACCTGTGCTCTGAGGCAGCCATACCTACTCTCCACTGCTATGGAAGGTTTTCTCAACTATCATCTCATCTCCCTGACTGTAGATTCTGTTGTATCCATCACAGGGTTTTATTTGTTTTCTGGAATTTTTATGTGTTGTGTGGCAATGTGTGTTCTTTCTCTCACTCTTTCTCTGCCAACACACACACACAAACACACATATACACACACACATGCTGGGAGAGGAAACTTTTCTTTTTTTCATCGCAAGTAATACTTGTTTACCTATTTTTTTCCTCTACTTTGGCAGAAGCATCAGTGAACGACCACGGCTAATCCGCTTGCCATGTCAGGCGCTGCAATGGGCAGCCACCCTTTGGCCCTGCACCATGCTTTTGTGCTGCTTGTTTAAGTGACCTTGGCTCACAGATGACATGGACACAGCTGGCTCAGTAGAGGCATGGGCTCAGTAGAATAGCCTCCACACTGACTTAGTATGCTAAGATGGGCTGAGGCAGAGGAAGAATTTCCAGTTAGGAAAACACAAGATGATATTTCACCGTTGTTCTGTATTTAATGATACAGAATCTATTTAAACATCTTATCCACTTTATGGTATTGTTTTCATTTATTCACTGAATTGTTGATTTATGAATTCATCTGTCAGATATATCACGTGTCACTTAATGATGGAGATAAGTTCTGAGAAATGCATTGTCAGTCATGTTGTATGAACATCATAGAGTGTACTTACATGAACCTACATGGTAGCTGTGTGCTCCTTTACTACAAACTTGAACTGAATACTGTAGACAACTGTAACATAATGGTTAAGTATTTGTGTATCTAAACATAGAAAAGGTACAGTAAGGCCGGGCGCGGTGGCTCACGCCTGTAATCCCAGCACTTTGGGAGGCCGAGGCGGGCGGATCACAAGGTCAGGAGATCGAGACCACGGTGAAACCCCATCTCTACTAAAAATACAAAAAATTAGCCGGGCGCGGTTGTGGGCGCCTGTAGTCCCAGCTACTCGGGAGGCTGAGGCAGGAGAATGGCGTGAACCCGGGAGGCGGAGCTTGCAGTGAGCCGAGATCGCGCCACTGCACTCCAGCCTGGGCGACAGAGCGAGACTCCGTCTCAAAAAAAAAAAAAAAAAAAAAAAAAAAAGAAAAGGTACAGTAAAAGTACGGCATGAAAGATTTGAAAAGATGGTACCCCTGTATTGGGCTAAATGGACCTATCAGAACTGGAAGTTGCTGTGGGTGAGTCGGTGAGTGAGTGGTGAGTGACTGTGAAGGCCTAGGCTGTTATGTACACTATTGTATACTTTAGAAACATTGTACATTTATGCTATACTAAATTTTTTTTTTTTTTGAGACAGAGTCTCGCTTTGTTGCCCAGGCTGGAGTGCAGTGGTGTGATTTCGGCTCACTGCAACCTCTGCCTCCTGGGTTCAAGTGATTCTCCTGCCTCAGCCTCCTGAGTAGCTGGGATTACAGGCACACACTACCATGCCCAGCTAATTTTTTGTGTATTTATTAGAGATGGTGTTTCACCATGTTGGCCAGGCTTGACTCAAACTCCTGACCTCTGGAGATCTGCCCACCTCTGCTTCCCAAAATGCTGGGATTACAGGTATGAGCTACAGCACCCAGCTGGCAGCTGTACTAAATTTATAATAAATATTTTCTTTATTTAATAATAAATGAACCTTAGCTTACTGTAAACTTTTTACTCTACAACATTTAATTTTTAAAAAGTTTTTGATTCTTTTGAAATAACACATCTCAAAACACAAACACATTGTATGGCTATACAAAATTTTCTTTCTTCATATATTTATTCTATCAGCTTTTTCTATTAAAAATTTTGTTTTTATTTTTTGAACTGTTTTGTTAAAAGCTAAGACACAAACACACACATCATTCTAGGCCCACACAGGATCAGAATCATCACTACCACTGTCTTCCGCCTCCACCTCTTGTCCCACCAGAAGGTCTTCAATACATCTGGAATGTCTCCTGCAGGACTTTCCAGAGGCTGTTTTACAATTAACTTTTTAATAAGTAGGAGTATACTCTAAAATTATAATAAAAAGTATAGTATGGTAAATATGTAAACAGGTAACAGTCATTTATTATTATTATCCAGTATCATGTATAGTACATAATTGTATGTGCTATACTTTTATATGGCTGGTAGCACAGTAGGCTTGTTTACACCAGCATCACCACAAACACGTGAATAATGCCTTGCACTACAACATTAGGCCGGCTATGACATCACTAGGTGGTAGGGATTTTTCAGCTCCACTATAATCTTTTTTTCTTTATTTGTATTTTTTTAATTATACTTTATGTTCTAGGGTACATGTGCACAACATGCAGGTTTGTTACATATGTATACATGTGTCATGTTGGTGTGCTGCACCCATTAACTCGTCATTTACATTAGGTATCTCCACTATAATCTTACGGGACCACTGTTGTATATGTGGTCTGTTGTTGACCAAAATCTCATTCTGTGGTGCATGACTGATTTCAGATCTCTTCTGTGTGAACAAGTTTGGGAGGGAGTTGTGTTAATTACGTATGACCATATAACCAGAAAACCTCAGTAACATATAGTCATAAACATGTATTTAATTCATGAGTCTGTGGGTCAAATGAGTGGTTTTCCTTGTCTGGGCCACACTTAACTGGTCTCAGTGTGAATTACTCATTCACCTGTTGTCAGCTAGCAACATGACTGGGGAATAGCAAGTCTAGGAGGGTCTTGGCAAGGAGAGATCAGACAACTCAAATCTTTGTCATGTGGTCTTTCCTCCTTGAGCTGGTTATCCTGGCCTAGATCACATGATGGTGGGGTTTTAAGATAGTGATGGCCGTGAACAAGACCTCTTGAAGGATAGTCTCAGAACTGCATAAAATCATTTCTATCATATTCTATCGACCAAAAAAAAAAAAAGAGAAATAAAATAAAATAGAAGAGTCAAAAGGCCAGCCCCAATGCAAGGTAGGGGTGGAGCAGGTAGGGATACATTCACTTCCTTAAGACAGGAGATGCAAAGTCATATTGCAAAGGAAGTGGGTTCAGGCAGGCCATTTAAACCACTCATACATTCAAGCTACCATAAGGAGACACACAGATCCCAAGTTAGAATATAATGTTATAGGCCGGGCGCGGTGGCTCAAGCCTGTAATCTCAGCACTTTGGGAGGCCGAGACGGGCGGATCACGAGGTCAGGAGATCGAGACCATCCTAGCTAACACGGTGAAACCTCGTCTCCACTAAAAAATACAAAAAAACTAGCCGGGCGTGGTGGCGGCCCCTGTAGTCCCAGCTACACGGGAGGCTGAGGCAGGAGAATGGCATAAACCCGGGAGGCGGAGCTTGTAGTGAGCTGAGATCTGGCCACTGCACTCCAGCCTGGGCGACAGAGCGAGACTCCGTCTCAAAACAAACAAACAAAAAAAGAATATAATGTGATAAGGACTATCTATAAAAGCAGTATGTGTGCAGTGGTGAGACATTTGTTTACAATGTTCTTCTATGTTTATTAAACTGTTTTTAAAGGAACAAGAGAAAGAAGGATGTAAGAAAGAGGCCAAAAAACAATTTCTGCTCTTTTTTTCCTCCCATTTTTTCCACCCCTTTCCCACCAATACACACAAAGTCACTTACTTTGGGAGATAGTGGTGATCAAGACTTGCCTCAGGCAGTCACTCCAAAGCTTGGAACTGAGCAGTTGGGAAGTGAGGGCCTGTGTGCAGAGGTTATGTGAATGCATACATTGTGTCTCTGGCAAAGAAGATACTGTTTGGAAAGTAAGCTCTTATTTACAATCTCAGATGCCTTTCTGCATCTTTAGGGAAGGTTTTTCTGGGTTACTTTTTGTTTTTGAAGTCAGTATTGGATGCTAAGCTTCATTTCAGTTTCTCATCCTGCATTTGTCACTTGGTCTCATTAGATTTCTGGGTCTCACTTGTCTGTCTGATTTAGACTCCTGTCAACACCCAAGGCAGAGATGACTGCCTGCTGTATTTTACAGAACTTAGTAAATACTAGCTATGGGTTTAAATCAATGAATCTTACACTTTCTCATCCTGGGACTCAGAACTTGCAGCATCACACCAATAACCTCTTGAAAAGTCAATTGCTGTTTTCCTTTGGGTGTTGTTACAAGAAAAGAGCCAATTAGAACTTCTCAACTGTAGGCCCCTTGCACATTGCCATGGCCCTTAGCAATGGAAAATGAAAAAGTAAAGGAAAGTGACTACAAGGTTAAGAGAAACAGCTAATCCTGAAGAGGTATTTTAAACTCTTGAGTTACAGTCTACTTGTCCCTTTCTGAATTCCCAACAGTATCCTATTCTGAGAGTAAATAACTCAAATTGAAAAGGACTAGAACTTTATGGCAATAAGGGTCTCCTGTTATTGGAATGATGCTGCAGCAGCACTTTCTCTAGGAATGTTTAAGAATAAGGTAGACAAATTCACATTTGCTAGACTATTAATAGATGAGTTCTGTAGTATCACATATGGAAAAACATCATTTTTGTGATTATCAATGTTGGTTATGTCTTTGCTTTTGACACACTCATCTTGATTTTAAATCCACTTTCTTAACAAAAGATGTGCATGAATTTGTGTACTTACACATGGCACTCAGATTGAAAATATGAAGTTAAAATGTATTCTGAACACTTCTGGTTCAAACTTTTCATTTTAAAGATGAGTAAACATAACCAGACGGGTGAAGAAACATCTTGTACAATATCTAGCCAGTTGCTACATGTGTCTTAGTGCATTAAATTTGCACAATTAATAAAAACTTGCATTGACACATGAGATGGCTTAGAAGTGGTGGAGGAATCATTAAGAACCTTGTACTGTAGTTCGTTGGAAGTAATGCTATGTACCAACCAAGTGCAGAGGGGCTTAAAACATAGGGGCAAAGCCAACTCTAGAAGAAGATACAGCATGTGCTATCTGACTGACACAATTTAAATAACATAAGTAGCCCTTCCCAGTTCAAGAATATTTCTCTTTTCTTTTCTCTTTTCTTTTCTTTTCTTTTTGATGGAGTCTCTCTCTGTCATGATGGAGTTCAGTGGTGTGATCTCACCTCATGGCAACCTCCACCTCCCAGGTTCAAGTAATTCTCCTCCTCAGCCTTCTGAGTAGCTGGGACTACAGGTGTGTGCCACCATGCCTAGCTAATTTTCATATTTTTACTAGAGATGGGATTTCACCATGTTGGCCAGAATGGTCTCAATTTCCTGACCTCGTGATTCCCCCACCTTGGCCTCCTGAAGTGCTGGGATTACAGGTGTGAGCGACTGTGCCTGGCCGAAAAATATTTCTACTACTACTAGAGTGGCTATGCTTCCCCGTGTGTTGGGATAATCCTGTCTTGTACCTTGTGTCCTAACATAATTATTAAATTTCACTTTCAAATGTGACCCTGTTTAGACTATATATTATTTAGTCATCTTAGCTATCAAGACAGGTGGAACAGCATAATCTATTTATATCATACAGGCTTTTCAGTTTCCAAAATTCCTTATACTTACTTAGTAGAAGTATGCTTAGAGAGCTAAAACCTCAAAAAACATCATGATCAAAACTTACAATCAATGGAAAATGATGAGCAAGACAGGGTTTGATAAGTGTGAAGGAGATAATGAAAGAGAGACCACAGGCCACCAGAGACAAATCCCACTAACCTTCCACTAGTGCCGGAGCCAATGTCCAGCATGAAGACTGGGCACCTTGCAGGTGGTGTGAGATCAACAGAATGCTTATTGCTCAATTGCTATACTAAAGACAAACATGCATCCTCATTTTCTTTTTTTTTTTTTTTTAATTTATTTATTATTATTATACTTTAAGTTGTAGGGTACATGTGCATAACGTGCAGGTTTGTTACATATGTATACTTGTGCCATGTTGGTGTGCTGCACCCATCAACTCGTCATTTACATCAGGTATAACTCCCAATGCAATCCCTCCCCCCTCCCCCCTCCCCATGATAGGCCCCGGTGTGTGATGTTCCCCTTCCTGAGTCCGAGTGATCACATTCTTCAGTTCCCACCTATGAGTGAGAACATGCGGTGTTTGGTTTTCTGTTCTTGTGATAGTTTGCTAAGAATGATGGATTCCAGCTGCATCCAAGTCCCTACAAAGGACACAAACTCATCCTTTTTTATGGCTGCATAGTATTCCATGGTGTATATGTGCCACATTTTCTTAATCCAATCTGTCACTGATGGACATTTGGGTTGATTCCAAGTTTTTGCTATTGTGAATAGTGCTGCAATAAACATACGTGTGCATGTGTCTTTATAGCAGCATAATTTATAATCCTTTGGGTATATACCCAGTAATGGGATGGCTGGGTCATATGGTACATCTAGTTCTAGATCCTTGAGGAATCGCCATACTGTTTTCCATAATGGTTGAACTAGTTTACAATCCCACCAACAGTGTAAAAGTGTTCCTATTGCTCCACATTCCCTCCAGCACCTGGTGTTTCCTGACTTTTTAATGATCGCCATTCTATCTGGTGTGAGATGGTATCTCATTGTGGTTTTGATTTGCATTTCTCTGATGGCCAGTGATGATGAGCATTTTTTCATGTGTCTGTTGGCTGTATGAATGTCTTCTTTTGAGAAATGTCTGTTCATATCCTTTGCCCACTTTTTGATGGGGTTGTTTGTTTTTTTCTTGTAAATTTGTTTGAGTTCTTTGTAGGTTCTGGATATCAGCCCTTTGTCAGATGAGTAGATTGCAAAAATTTTCTCCCATTCTGTAGGTTGCCTGTTCACTCTGATGGTAGTTTCTTTTGCTGTGCAGAAGCTCTTTAGTTTAATGAGATCCCATTTGTCAATTTTGGCTTTTGCTGCCGTTGCTTTTGGTGTTTTAGACATGAAGTACTTGCCCATGCCTATGTCCTGAATGGTACTACCTAGGTTATCCTCTAGGATTTTTATGGTATTAGGTCTAACATTTAAGTCTCTAATCCATCTTGAATTAATTTTCGTATAAGGAGTAAGGAAAGGATCCAGTTTCAGCTTTCTACTTATGGCTAGCCAATTTTCCCAGCACCATTTATTAACTAGGGAATCCTTTCCCCATTTCTTGTTTCTCTCAGGTTTGTCAAAGATCAGATGGCTGTAGATGTGTGGTATTATTTCTGAGGACTCTGTTCTGTTCCATTGGTCTATATCTCTGTTTTGGTACCAGTACCATGCTGTTTTGATTACTGTAGCCTGTAGTATAGTTTGAAGTCAGGTAGCGTGATGCCTCCAGCTTTGTTCTTTTGACTTAGGATTGTCTTGGAGATGCGGGCTCTTTTTTGGTTCCATATGAACTTTAAAGCAGTTTTTTCCAATTCTGTGAAGAAACTCATTGGTAGCTTGATGGGGATGGCATTGAATCTATAAATTACCTTGGGCAGTATGGCCATTTTCACGATATTGATTCTTCCTATCCATGAGCATGGTATGTTCTTCCATTTGTTTGTGTCCTCTTTTATTTCACTGAGCAGTGGTTTGTAGTTCTCCTTGAAGAGGTCCTTTACATCCCTTGTAAGTTGGATTCCTAGGTATTTGATTCTCTTTGAAGCAATTGTGAATGGAAGTTCATTCCTGATTTGGCTCTCTGTTTGTCTGTTACTGGTGTATAAGAATGCTTGTGATTTTTGCACATTAATTTTGTATCCTGAGACTTTGCTGAAGTTGCTTATCAGCTTAAGGAGATTTTGGGCTGAGACAATGGGGTTTTCTAAATATACAATCATGTCATCTGCAAACAGGGACAATTTGACTTCTTCTTTTCCTAACTGCATACCCTTGATTTCTTTCTCTTGCCTGATTGCCCTAGCCAGAACTTCCAACACTATGTTGAATAGGAGTGGTGAGAGAGGGCATCCCTGTCTTGTGCCAGTTTTCAAAGGGAATTTTTCCAGCTTTTGCCCATTCAGTATGATATTGGCTGTGGGTTTGTCATAAATAGCTCTTATTATTTTGAGGTACGTTCCATCAATACCGAATTTATTGAGCGTTTTTAGCATGAAGGGCTGTTGAATTTTGTCAAAAGCCTTTTCTGCATCTATTGAGATAATCGTGTGGTTCTTGTCTTTGGTTCTGTTTATATGCTGGATTATGTTTATTGATTTGTGAATGTTGAACCAGCCTTGCATCCCAGGGATGAAGCCCACTTGTTCATGGTGGATAAGCTTTTTGATGTGTTGCTGAATCCGGTTTGCCAGTATTTTATTGAGGATTTTTGCATCGATGTTCATCAGGGATATTGGTCTAAAATTCTCTTTTTTTGTTGTGTCTCTGCCAGGCTTTGGTATCAGGATGATGTTGGCCTCATAAAATGAGTTAGGGAGGATTCCCTCTTTTTCTATTGATTGGAATAGTTTCAGAAGGAATGGTACCAACTCCTCCTTGTACCTCTGGTAGAATTCAGCTGTGAATCCATCTGGTCCTGGACTTTTTTTGGTTGGTAGGCTATTAATTGTTGCCTCAATTTCAGAGCCTGCTATTGGTCTATTCAGGGATTCAACTTCTTCCTGGTTTAGTCTTGGAAGAGTGTAAGTGTCCAGGAAATTATCCATTTCTTCTAGATTGACCAGTTTATTTGCGTAGAGGTGTTTATAGTATTCTCTGATGGTAGTTTGTATTTCTATGGGGTCGGTGGTGATATCCCCTTTATCATTTTTAATTGTGTCGATTTGATTCTTCTCTCTTTTCTTCTTTATTAGTCTTGCTAGTGGTCTGTCAATTTTGTTGATCTTTTCAAAAAACCAACTCCTGGATTCATTGATTTTTTGGAGGGTTTTTTGCGTCTCTATCTCCTTCAGTTCTGCTCTGATCTGAGTTATTTCTTGCCTTCTGCTAGCTTTCAAATGTGTTTGCTCTTGCTTCCCTAGTTCTTTTAATTGCGATGTTAGAGTGTCAATTTTAGATCTTTCCTGCTTTCTCTTGTGGGCATTTAGTGCTATAAATTTCCTTCTACACACTGCTTTAAATGTGTCCCAGAGATTCTGGTATGTTGTATCTTTGTTCTCATTGGTTTCAAAGAACATCTTTATTTCTGCCTTCATTTCGTTATGTACCCAGTAGTCATTCAGGAGCAGGTTGTTCAGTTTCCATGTAGTTGAGCGGTTTTGATTGAGTTTCTTAGTCCTGAGTTCTAGTTTGATTGCACTGTGGTCTGAGAGACAGTTTGTTATAATTTCTGTTCTTGTACATTTGCTGAGGATTGCTTTACTTCCAATTACGTGGTCAATTTTGGAGTAAGTATGATGTGGTGCTGAGAAGAATGTATATTCTGTTGATTTGGGGTGGAGAGTTCTATAGATGTCTATTAGGTCTGCTTGCTGCAGAGATGAGTTCAATTCCTGGATATCCTTGTTAACTTTCTGTCTCGTTGATCTGTCTAATGTTGACAGTGGAGTGTTGAAGTCTCCCATTATTATTGTATGGGAGTCTAAGTCTCTTTGTAAGTCTCTAAGGACTTGCTTTATGAATCTGGGTGCTCCTGTATTGGGTGCATATATATTTAGGATAGTTAGCTCTTCCTGTTGAATTGATCCCTTTACCATTATGTAATGGCGTTCTTGGTCTCTTTTGATCTTTGATGGTTTAAAGTCTGTTTTATCAGAGACTAGTATTGCAACCCCCGCTTTTTTTTGTTCTCCATTTGCTTGGTAAATCTTCCTCCATCCCTTTATTTTGAGCCTATATATGTCTCTGCGTGTGAGATGGGTCTCCTGAATACAGCAGACTGATGGGTCTTGACTCTTTATCCAGTTTGCCAGTCTGTGTCTTTTAATTGGAGCATTTAGTCCATTTACATTTAAGGTTAAGATTGTTATGTGTGAACTTGATCCTGCCATTATGATATTAACTGGTTATTTTGCTCGTTAGTTGATGCAGTTTCTTCCTAGCCTCGATGGTCTTTACATTTTGGCATGTTTTTGCAATGGCTGGTATCGGTTGTTCCTTTCCATGTTTAGTGCTTCCTTCAGGGTCTCTTGTAAGGCAGGCCTAGTGGTGACAAAATCTCTAAGCATTTGCTTATCTGTAAAGGATTTTATTTCTCCTTCACTTATGAAACTTAGTTTGGCTGGATATGAAATTCTGGGTTGAAAATTCTTTTCTTTAAGAATGTTGAATATTGGCCCCCACTCTCTTCTGGCTTGTAGAGTTTCTGCTGAGAGATCTGCTGTTAGTCTGATGGGCTTCCCTTTGTGGGTAACCCGACCTTTCTCTCTGGCTGCCCTTAAGATTTTTTCCTTCATTTCAACTTTGGTGAATCTGGCAATTATGTGTCTTGGAGTTGCTCTTCTCGAGGAGTATCTTTGTGGCGTTCTCTGTATTTCCTGGATTTGAATGTTGGCCTGCCCTACTAGGTTGGGGAAGTTCTCCTGGATGATATCCTGAAGAGTGTTTTCCAACTTGGTTCCATTTTCCCCCTCACTTTCAGGCACCCCAATCAGACGTAGATTTGGTCTTTTTACATAATCCCATACTTCTTGCAGGCTTTGTTCATTTCTTTTTCTTCTTTTTTCTTTTGGTTTCTCTTCTCACTTCATTTCATTCATTTGATCCTCAATCGCTGATACTCTTTCTTCCAGTTGATCGAGTCGGTTACTGAAGCTTGTGCATTTGTCACGTATTTCTCGTGTCATGGTTTTCATCTCTTTCATTTCGTTTAGGACCTTCTCTGCATTAATTACTCTAGTCATCAATTCTTCCACTTTTTTTTCAAGATTTTTAGTTTCTTTGCGCTGGGTACGTAATTCCTCCTTTAGCTCTGAGAAATTTGATGGACTGAAGCCTTCTTCTCTCATCTCGTCAAAGTCATTCTCCGTCCAGCTTTGATCCGTTGCTGGCGATGAGCTGCGCTCCTTTGCCGGGGGAGATGCGCTCTTATTTTTTGAATTTCCAGCTTTTCTGCCCTGCTTTTTCCCCATCTTTGTGGTTTTATCTGCCTCTGGTCTTTGATGATGGTGATGTACTGATGGGGTTTTGGTGTGGGTGTCCTTCCTGTTTGATAGTTTTCCTTCTAACAGTCAGGACCCTCAGCTGTAGGTCTGTTGGAGATTGCTTGAGGTCCACTCCAGACCCTGTTTGCCTGGGTATCAGCAGCAGAGGCTGCAGAAGATAGAATATTTCTGAACAGCGAGTGTGCCTGTCTGATTCTTGCTTTGGAAGCTTCCTCTCGGGGTGTACTCCACCCTGTGAGGTGTGGGGTGTCAGACTGCCCCTAGTGGGGGATGTCTCCCAGTTAGGCTACTCAGGGGTCAGGGACCCACTTGAGCAGGGAGTCTGTCCCTTCTCAGATCTCAACCTCCGTGTTGGGAGATCCACTGCTCTCTTCAAAGCTGTCAGACAGAGTCCTTTGCGTCTACAGAGGTGTCTGCTGCGTTTGTTATGTTTACTGTGCCTTGTCCCCAGAGGTGAAGTCTACAGAGACAGGCAGGTTTCCTTGAGCTGCTGTGAGCTCCACCCAGTTCGAGCTTCCCAGCAGCTTTGTTTACCTACTTAAGCCTCAGCAATGGCGGGCGCCCCTCCCCCAGCCTTGCTGCTGCCTTGCCGGTAGATCACAGACTGCTGCGCTAGCAATGAGGGAGGCTCGGTGCGTGTGGGACCCTCCCGGCCAGGTGTGGGATATGATCTCCTGGTGTGCCTGTTTGCTTAAAGCGCAGTATTGGGGTGGGAGTTACCCGATTTTCCAGGTGTTGTGTGTCTCAGTTCCCCTGGCTAGGAAAAGGGACTCCCTTCCCCCTTGCGCTTCCCAGGTGAGGCAATGCCTCGCCCTGCTTCAGCTCTCTCTGGTTGGGCTGCAGCAGCTGACCAGCACTGATCGTCCGGCACTCCCCAGTGAGATGAACCCAGTACCTCAGTTGAAAATGCAGAAATCACCGGTCTTCTGTGTCGCTCGCGCTGGGATTTGGAGACTGGAGCTGCTCCTATTCGGCCATCTTGCTCTGCCCCCCAGTGCATCCTCATTTTCTATGCTGAAAAAGCCAACACAAGCTTAAAGGTAACACTGAAGGCTCAGGAACTTTTGTTCTTTTCTTTTTCTTTCTTTCTTTTTTTTTTTTTTTTTTAAAAAAGTGCTTTAATTAGTTATTTAATGTCTTTCTCTTTTAAAATAATTTCATCTGTGTTTAAAATTTTAATTTTTTCTGCAGTTCCTCACCTCCATTCTTATCTTTTCCTTATAATTTACGTTGACAAACTTGTGTAGTTTGACCTGTAGAGCTTCTCACAGTCGACTTGTTTAACATGTGGCCTTTCTGTGTATCTCCTGTAAACCGGCAGCTGGGTTGCAAAACTTGATCAGACTGAAGGTGGTGATGTGCTCTTTCACTGAGATGCAACTATTGGCCAGAACATCCAATACTATGCTGAATAGGAATGGTGAGGGAGGGCATCTTTGTCTTGTACCTGTTTTCAAAGGGAATGCTTCCAGCTTTTGCCCATTCAATATGATATTGGCCGTGGGGTTGCCATAAATAGCTCTTATTATTTTGAGATATGTTCCATCAATACCAAGTTTATTGATAGATTTTAACATGAAGCGATGTTGAATTTTATCAAAAGCCTTTTCTGCATCTATTGAGATAATCATGTGGTTTTTGTCTTTGGTTCTGTTTGTGTGATGGAGTATGTTTATTTATTTGCATATGTTGAATGAGCCTTGCATCCCAGGGATGAAGCTTGGTATCAAGATGATGCTGGCTTCATAAAATGAGTTAGGGAGGAATCCCTCCTTTTCAATTGTTTGGAATAGTTTCAGAAGGAATGCTACCAGCTCCTCTTTGTATTTCTGGTAGAATTCAGCTGTGAATGCATCTGATCCTGCGCTTTTTTTTTTTTTTTTTTTTGGTTGGTAGGCTATTAATTAAACTGCCTCAATTTCAGAGCTTGTTAATGGTTTATTCAGGGATTCGACTTCTTCCTGGTTTAGTCTTGGTAGGGTGTATGCGTCCAGGAATGTGTCCATTTCTTCTAGATTTTCTAGTTTATTTGCATAGAGGTGTTTATAGTATTCTCTGATGCAGTTTGTATTTTTGTGGGGTCAGTGGTGATATCCCCTTTACCATTTTTTATTGTGTCTATTTCATTCTTGTCTCTCTTCTTTATTAGTCTAGCTAGTGGTCTATCTATTTTGTTAATGTTTTCAAAAAACCAGCTCCTGCATTCATTGATTTTTTTTGGAGTGTTTTTGTGTCTCCATCTCCTTCAATTCTTCTCTGATCTTAATTATTTCTTATCTTCTGCTAGCTTTTGGATTAGTTTGCTCTTGCCTCTCTAGCTCTTTTAATTGTGATGTGAGGGTGTTGATTTGAGATCTCTCTAGCTTTCTGATGTGGGCATTTTAAATTACATATAGAATCAAAGAAGACCTCATATAGCCAAGAGAATTGTAAACAAAAAGAACAAAGCTGGAGACATCACACTACCTGACTTCAAACTATACTACAAGCCTACAGTAACCAAAACAGCATGGTACTGGTACCAAAACAGACATATATACCAACGGAGCAGAACAGAGACCTGAGAAATAACACCACACATCTACAACCATCTGATCTTTAACACACCTGACAAAAACAAGCAATGGGTAAAGGATCTCCTATTCAGCAAATGGTGCTGGGAAAACTGGCTAGCCATATGCAGAAAACTGAAACTGGACCCCTTCCTTACACCTTATACAAAAATTAACTCAAGATGGATTAAAGACTTAAA
Organism: Macaca nemestrina; assembly: GCF_043159975.1. Classification (NCBI taxonomy): domain Eukaryota; kingdom Metazoa; phylum Chordata; class Mammalia; order Primates; family Cercopithecidae; genus Macaca; species Macaca nemestrina. The sequence continues at coordinate 48,096,316 of NC_092127.1, read as the reverse complement.
TGTTAGACCTAAAGCCATAAAAACCCTAGAAGAAAACCTAGGCAATACCGTTCAGGACATAGGCATGGGTGATGACTTCATGACTAAAATGCCAAAAGCAATTGCAACAAGAGCCAAAATTGACAAATGGGATCTAATTAAAGTAAAGACCTTCTGCACAGCAAAGGAAACTATCCTCAGTGAACAGGCAACCTACAGAATGAGGGAAAAATTTTGCAATCTACCCATCTGACAAAGGTCTAATATCCAGAATCTACAAGAAACTTAAAACTAAACAAATTTACAATAAAAAAAACAAACAACCCCATCATAAAGTGGGCAAAGGATACGAAGAGACACTTCTCAAAAGAAGACATTTACATGGCCGACAAACATGAAAAAAACAGCTCAATATCACTGATCATCAGAGAAGTATAAATCAAAACCATAATGAGATAGCATCTCACATCAGTCAGAATAGCAATTAATAAAAGTCAGGAAGCAATAGATGATGGCAAGGCTGTGGAGAAATAGGAATGCTTTTACACTGTTGGTGGGAATGTAAATTAGTTCAACCATTGTGGAAGACAGTATGATGATTCTTCAAGGATCTAGAATCAGAAATACCATTTGGCACAGCAATCCCATTACTGGGTATATGCCCAAAGGAATTTAAATGATTCTACTATAAAGACACATGCACATCTATGTTTATTGCAGCACTATTTACAATAGCAAAGACATGGAACCAACCCGAATGCCCATCAATGATAGACTGGATAAAGAAAATGTGGTACATATACACCATGGAATACTATGCAGCCATAAAAAGGAGTGGAGTCATGTCCTTTGCAAGGACATGGATGAAGCAGGAAGTCATCATCCTCAGCAAACTAACACAGGAATGGAAAACCAAACACCATGTATTCTCACTCATAAATGGGAGTCAAACATTGAGAACTCATAGACAAAGAGAGGGGAACAGTACACACCAGGGCCTATTCGGGGGTTGGGGCTGAGGGAAGGGAACTTAGGGGACAGGTCAATAAGAGCAGCAAAACATCATGGCACATGTATACCTATGCAATAAATCTGTACCTTCTGCACATGTATCCGATATTTTTTTCTTTTAGAAGAAATAAAGAAAAAAAAAGAGGCAACCACTGCCTGGTTGACTATCATTCTGTGATGTTAGCAACCATTTATGTTTATTGCCTAATCCAGGAATTGGCAAACGAAAGCAAGTCCAAATCCTGTTTTGTAAATAAAGTTCTATTGCAAAACAACTATGCCATGTATGTATTGTGTATGGCTGCTTTGCTCCAACAACACAACTGCATAGTTGCAATAGTGACCATGTGCACTGCAAAGCCTACAGTATTTATTGTCTGCTTCTTTACAGAAACGTTTGTTGATCCCTGGCTTAATTCATTCATTGGAATTTCTAAAATGAGGATGATCAAATTTTCTCTATATGCGTGTGTCTAATCTTTTGAAATACAAGCTACCTCCAGAATTCATAATGATACTTCCAAATCTAAATATAGTAAAAAGTTTTTACTTAAATCATTCTATATTCACACATTCTTTCTTCAATATCAAGAATTCTACTTCTCAAATACACAAGGTGGTAGAATTTTAATATAACATAACTACTTATCTGTGAAATTCTATGATATATAGAATTCTATGATATATAAGTCATAATAATAATACCATCACCATCAAATATGATTTATAAGAAAGTTAAACTTTTTTTACATATGATATCCTCATTCTTATTTATATTTTACTTTTTTGCCTTTTAAGTTCAACTATGTCCTTACTGATTTTTTACCTACTGGATCTGTTCATTTCTGATAGAGGAGTGATGAAGTCTTCATCTACAATAGTAGATTTTTCTATTTCCCCTTGTAGTTCTATCTGTTTTTGCCTTATATATTTTGAATTCATTGTTAGGCATATACACATTAAGAATTATTGTGTGTCCTTAGAGTACTGACCCCTGTATCATTATACAATGCTTCTCTTTAGTCCTGATAAATTTGTTTGCTCTGAAGCCTGCTCTGCCTGAAATTAGTATAGCTATTCCTATTTTCTTTTGATTAATATTAGTATGGTATATATTTCTAATTTCTTTTACTTTTAATTTATATATGGTTTTATATTTAAAGTGGGTTTCTTGTAGGTAACATATAAATGGTCTTTTTTTTTTTTTTTTGCTCCACTATGACATTCTCTATCTTTTAATTAGTGTTTTTTGACCATTTATGTTTAAAGTGATTACTGATATATTTGGATTAATGTCTACCATATTCATTACTATTTTCTAATTGTTGCTCTTTCTTTTGTTTGTATTTTCATTTTCTACTTTTTTTTTTGACTTTTCAGGTTTTAATTGAGCCTTTTATATAACTCCATTTTGTCTTCTTTCTTAGCATATCAGTTATACTTCTTCTTTTTCCCACTTGTTTTTAGTGGTTGCATTAATGCTTACAATATACATTTGTAACTAATCCAAGTCCTCTTTTAAATAACACCATACCACTTCATGAGTAGTGCAACTACTTTATAATTATAAAATAATGCTTGTTTCTTCCTCTCATCCCTTGCATCATTTCTGTCATTCATTTCATGTATATATGTAAGCACATGTTTGTGTATACATACACATATATAATATAAAATAGACATAGGCATACAGAATCAAATACATTACTGCTATTATTTTGAACTCTGTTAGATCAATTAAGAATAAAAACATAAGTTAGGCACAGTGGCTCATGCCTGTTATCCTAGCACTTTGGGAGGCTAAGGCAGGAGGTTCATTTGAGGCTAGGAGTTTGAGACCAGCATGGGCAATATAGTGACAGCCTGTCTCTAAAAAAATTTTAAAATAGCCATGTGTGGTGGCACATACTTGTAGTCCCAGTTATGTGGAGGCTGAGGCAGAAGGATCTCTTGAGCCTAGGGGTTCCAGGCTGTAGTGAGATATGATCACGTCACTGTACTTTAGCCTCAGTGACAGATCAAGATGCTGTCTCAAATAGAAGAAGAAAAAAAAAGGTTTTATTTTACCTTCACATTCCTTTCCTTATATTTTTCCTTTCTTTATGCACATCCGAGTCCCTGATCTTTATTATTTTGCTTCTCTCTGAACACTTTCTTTTAACTTTTCTTGCAAGACAGGTCTAATGGAAACAATTTTTTTTTCAGTTTTTGCTTCTCTGAGATAGTCCTTCATTTTTGAAGGATAATTTTGCAGGATATAGAAATCTAGGATGGTGCTTTTTCTCCTTTAAATATTTCATTCCATTCTCTTCCTGCTTGCACATCTCTGAGGAGATGTCAGGTATAATTCTTACCTTTGTCTCTATAGGTAAGGTTTGCCCTGTGGCCTGGCTTCTTTCTTTATCTTTTATTATCTACAGTTTGAAAATGATATGCCTAGGTGATATGGTATGGATCTGTGTCCCCACCAAATCTCATGTTGAATTGTAATTCCCAATGTTGGAGGTGAGGTCTTGTGAGAGGTGATTTGATTATGGGGGCAATTTCTCATGAATGGTTTAGCACCATGCCCCTTGGTACTGTTCTTGTGATAGTGAGTTCTTGTGAAGTGTAGTTGTTTAAAAGTGTGTAGCACCTCTCTTTCTTTGTCTCTCTTGCTCCTGCTCCTGCCATGTGAGATGCCTCACACCACCTTCACTTTCCACTATGATTAGAAACTTTTTGAGATCTCCCCAGAAGCAGAAGCTGCAATGCTTCTTGTGCAGTCTGCAGAACCATGAGTCAGTTAAACATCTTTTCTTTATAAATTACTCACTCACATGTATTTCTTTATAGCAGTGCAAGAACAGATTAATACACTAAGCATAGATCTATTGACATTTATTTTGTATGATGTTTTCAGAGCTTCCTGGATCTATGGTCTGATTCTGACATTAATTGAAATTCTCAGCTACTATTTCTTAAAATATTTCTTTTGTTCCTTTCTTTCTTCTTCTGGTATTTCCATTATGCATAGGTTTCACCTTTTGTAGTTGTCTCACAGTTCTTGGATATTATGTACTTTCTTCAGTCTTTTTCTCTTTGCTTCTCTATTTTGGAAGTTTATGTCAATATATCCTCAAACTCAGAGATTTTTTCTTCAACTGTGTCCAGGCTGCTGAGGAACACATCAGAGACATTCTCCATTTCTGTTACAGTGTTTTTAATTTCTCGCATTTCTGTCTGATTCTTTCCTAAAATTTCTTTTTAAAAAAATTTTACTTTAAGTTCTAGGGTACATGTGCACAACATGCAGGTTTACATATGTATACATGTGCCATGTTGGTGTGCTGCACCCATTAACTCATCATTTACATTAGGTATATCTCCTAATGCTATCGGTCCCAACTCCTCCTGTCCCATGACAGGTTCCAATGTGTGATGTTCCCCACCCTAAGTTCAAGTGTTCTCGTTGTTCAATTCCCACCTATGACTGAGAACATGTGGTGTTTGGTTTTCTGTCCTTGAGTTAGTTTGCTCAGAATGAGGGTTTCCAGCTTCATCCATGTCCCTGCAAAGGACATGAACTCATCTTTTTTATGGCTCATAGTATTCCATGGTGTATATGTGCCATATTTCCTTAATCCAGTCTATCATTGATGGACATTTGGGTTGGTTCCAAGTCTTTGCTATTGTGAATAGTGCCGCAGTAAACATACGTCTGCATGTGTCTTTATAGCAGCATGATTTATAATTCTTTGGGTATATACCCAGTAATGGGATGACTGGGTCAAATGGTATTTCTAGTCCTAGATCCTTGAGGAATCGCCACACTGTCTTCCACAATGGCTGAACTAGTTTACAGTCCCACCAACAGTGTAAAAGTGTTCCTATTTCTCCACATCCTCTCCAGCACCTGTTGTTTCCTGACTTTTTAACTATTGCCATTCTAACTGGTATGAGATGGTATCTCATTGTGGTTTTGATTTGCATTTCTCTGATGACCATTGATGATGAGCTTTTTTTCATGTGTCTGTTGGCTGCATAAATGTCTTCTTTTGAGAAGTGTCTGTTCATATCCTTTGCCCACTTTTTGATGGGGTTGTTTGATTTTTTCCTGTAAATTTGTTTAAGTTCTTTGTAGATTCTAGATATTAGATCTTTGTCAGATGGGTAGATTGCAAAAATCTTCTCCGATTCTGTAGGTTTCCTGTTCACTTGGATGGTAGTTTCGTTTGCTGTGCAGAAGCTCTTTAGTTTAATTAGATCCCATTTGTCAATTTTGGCTTTTGTTGCCATTGCTTTTCGTGTTTTAGTCATGAAGTCCTTGCCCATGCCTATGTCCTGAATGGTATTGCCTATGTTTTCTTCTAGGGTTTGTATGGTTTTAGGTCAAACATTTAAGTCTTTAATCCATCTTGAATTAATTTTTGTACAAGATATAAGGAAGGGATCCAGTTTCAGCTTTCTACATATGGCTAGCCAGTTTTCCCAGCACTATTTATTAAATAGGGAATCCTTTCCCCATTTCTTGTTTTTGTCAGGTTTGTCAAAGATCAGATGGTTGTAGATGTGTGGTTTTCTGAGGGCTCTGTTCTGTTCCATTGGTCTATTTCTTTGTTTTGGTACCAGTACCATGCTGTTTTGGTTACTGTAGCCTTGTAGTATAGTTTGAAGTCAGGTAGCGTGATGACTCCAGCTTTTATTTTCTGGTTTAGGATTGTCTTGGCAATGTGGGCCCTTTTTTGGTTCCATATGAGCTTTAAAGTAGTTTTTTCGAATTCTGTGAAGAAAGTCATTGGTAGCTTAATGGTGATGGCATTGAATCTATACATTACCTTGGGCAGTGTGGCCATTTTCACGATATTGATTCTTCCTATCCATGAGCATGGAATGTTCTTCCATTTGTTTGTGTCCTCTTTTATTTCACTGAGCAGTGGTTTGTAGTTCTCCTAGAAGGGGTCCTTCACATCCCTTCTAAGTTGGATTCCTAGGTATTTTATTTTCTTTGAAGCAGTTGTGAATGGGAGTTCACTCATGATTTGGCTCTCTGTTTGTCTGTTATTGGTGTATAGGAATGTTTGTGATTTTTGCACATTGATTTTGTATCCTGAGACTTTGCTGAAGTTCCTTATCAGCTTAAGGAGATTTTGGGCTGAGACGATGGGGTTTTCTAAATATACAATCATGTCATCTGCAAACAGGGACAATTTGATTTCCTCTTTTCCTAATAGAATACCCATTATTTCTTTCTCCTGCCTGATTCCCCTGGCCAGAACTTCTAACACTATATTGAATAGGAGTGGTGAGCGAGGACATCCCTGTCTTATGCCAGTTTTCAAAGGGAATGCTTCCAGTTTTTGCCCATTCAGTATGATATTGGCTGTGGGTTAGTCATAAATAGCTGTTATTATTTTGAGATACATCCCATCAGTATCTAGTTTATTGAGAGTTTTTAGCATGAAGGGCTGTTGAATTTTGTCAAAGGCATTTTCTGCATCTATTGACATAATCATGTGGTTTTTGTCTTTGGTTCTGTTTATATGATTGATTACGTTTATTGATTTGCATATGTTGAACCAGCCTTGCATCCCAGGGATGAAGCCAACTTGATCATGGTGGATAAGCTGTTCGATGTGCTGCTGGATTCTGTTTGCCAGTATTTTATTGAGGATTTTTGCATCAATGTTCATGAGGGATATCGGTCTAAAATTCTTTTTTTTGTGTGTGTGTTTCTGCCAGGCTTTGGTAAGAGGATGATGCTGGCATCAGAAAATGAGTTCGGGAGGATTCCCTCTTTTTCTTTTGATTGGAATAGTTTCAGAAGGACTGGTACCAGCTTCTCTTTGTACCTCTGGTAGAATTCGGCTATGAATCTGTCTACTATTGGACTTTTCTTGGTTGGTATACTATTATTGCCTCAATTTCAGAGCCTGTTTTTGGTCTATTCAGGGATTCAATTTCTTCCCGGTCCAAGGGTGTTCATGTCCAGGAATTTTTCCATTTCTTGTAGATTTTCTAGTTTATTTGCATAGAGGTGTTTATAGTATTCTCTGATGGTAGTTTGTATTTCTGTGGGATCGGTGGTGATATCACCTTTATCATTTTTATTGCATCTATTTGATTCTTCTCTCTTTTCTTCGTCTTGCTAGCATCTATCAATTTTGTTGATCTTTTCAAAAACCAACTCTTGGATTCATTGATTTTTTTGAAGGGATTTTGTGTCTCTGTCTCCTTCAGTTCTGCTCTGGTCTTAGTTACTTCTTGCCTCCTGCCAGCTTTTGAATGTCTTTGCTTTTGCTTCTCTAGTTGTTTTAATTGTGATGTTCGGGTGTCAATTTTAGATCTTTCCAGCTTTCTCTTGTGGGCATTTAGTGCTATAAATTTCCCTCTACACACTGCTTTAAATGTGTCCCAAAGATTCTGGTATGTTGTGTCTTTGTTCTCATTGGTTTCCAGGAACTTCTTTATTTCTGCCTCCATTTTGTTATTTACCCAGTAGTCATTCAGGAGCACGTTGTTCAGTTTCCATGTAGTTGAGTGGTTTTGAGTGTGTTTCTTAAACCTGAGTTCTAATTTGATTGCACTATGGTCTGAGAGACAGTTTGTTATAATCTCTGTTCTTTTACATTTGCTGAGGAGTGCTTTACCTCCGACTATGTGGTCAATTTTGGAATAAGTGCTATGTGGTGCTGAGAAGAATGTATATTCTGTTGATTTGGGGTGGAGAGTCCTGTAGATGTCTATGAGGTCTGCTTGGTGCAGAGCTGAGTTCAATTCCTGGATATCCTTGTTAACTTTCTGTCTCGTTGATCTGTCTAACGTCGACAGTAGGGTGTTAAAGTCTCCCATTATTATTGTGTGGGAGTCTAAGTCTCTTTGTAGTACTCTAAGGACTTGCTTTATGAATCTGGGTGCTCCTGTATTGGGTGCATATATATTTAGGATAGTTAGCTCTTCCTGTTGAATTGATCCTTTTACCATTATGCAATGGCCTTCTTTGTCTCTTTTGATCTTTGTTGGTTTAAAGTCTGTTTTATTGGAGACTAGGATTGCAATCCCTGCTTTTTTTGTTTTCCATTTGCTTGGTAGATCTTCCTCTATCCCTTTATTTTGAGCCAATGTGTGTCTCTGCATGTGAGATGGGTCTCCTGATAAAGAGTCTTGATTCTTTTTCCAATCTGCCAGTCTGTGTCTTTTAATTGGGGCATTTAGTCCATTTACATTTAGGGTTAATATTGTTATGTGTAAATTTGATCCTGTCATTATGATGTTAGCTGGTTATTTTGCTTGTTAGTTGATGCAGTTTCTTCCTAGCATCGATGGTCTTTACATTCTGGCATGGTTTTGCAGTGGCTGGTACCTGTTGTTCTTTTCCATGTTTAGTGCTTCCTTCAGGAGCTCTTGCAAGGCAGGCCTGGTGGTGACAAAATTTCTCAGCATTTGCTTGTCTGTAAAGCATTTAATTTCTCCTTCACTTGTGAAGCTTAGTTTGGCTGGATATGAAATTCTGGGTTGAAAATTCTTTTCTTTAAGAATGTTCAATATTGGCCCCCACATTCTTCTGGCTTATAGAGTTTCTGCTGAGAGACCTGCTGTTAGTCTGATGGGCTTCCCTTTGTGGGTAACCTGACCTTTCTCTCTGGCTGCCCTTAACAGTTTTTCCTTCATTTTAACCTTGGTGAATCTGACAGTTATGTGTCTTGGGATTGCTCTTCTTGAGGAGTTTCTTTGCGGCATTCTTTGTATTTCCTGAATTTAAATGTTGGCCTGCCTTGCTAGGTTGGGGAAGTTCTCCTGGATAATGTCCTGCAGAGTGTTTTCGAACTTGGTTCCATTCTCCCCACCACTTTCAGGTACACCAATCAGATGTGGATTTGGTCTTTTCACATAGTCCCATATTTCTTGGAGGCTTTGTTCATTTCTTTTTACTCTTTTTTCTCTAAACTTTTCTTCTCACTTCATTTCATTCATTTGATCTTCAATCACTGATAGCCTTTCTTCCACTTGATCAAATCGGCTACTGAAGCTTGTGTATTTGTCACGTAGTTCTCGTGCCATGGTTTTCAGCTCCAGCAGGTCATTTAAGGTCTTCTCTACACTGTTTATTCTAGTTAGCCATTCTTCTAATCTTTTATCAAGGTTTTTAGCTTCCTTGAGATGGATTCGAACATCCTCCTTTAGCTCAGAGAAGTTTATTATTACCAATCTTCTGAAGCCTACTTCTGTCAGCTCATCAAAGTCATTCTCTGTCCAGCTTTGTTCCGTTGCTGGCGAGGAGCTGCGATCCTTTGGAGGAAAAGAGGTGCTCTGGTTTTTAGAATATTCAGCTTTTCTGCTCTGGTTTCTCCCCATCTTTGTGGTTTTATCTACTTTTGGTCTTTGATGACGGTGACCTACAGATGCGATTTTGATGTGGATGTCCTTTTTGTTGATGTTGATGCTATTCCTTTCTGTTTGTTAGTTTTCCTTCTAACAGTCAGGACCCTCAGCTGCAGGTGTGTTGGAGTTTGCTGGATGGTCCACTCCAGACCCTGTTTGCCTGGGTATCACCAGCAGAAGCTGCAGAACAGCAAATATTGCAGAACAGCAAATGTTGCTGCCTGATCCTCCCTCTGGAAGCTTCACATCAGAAGGACACCCAGCTCTATGAGGTGTCAGTCGGCCCCTACTTAGAGGTGTCTCCCAGTTAGGCTATTTGGGGGTCAGGGACCCACTTGAGGAGGCAGTCTGTCCGTTCTCAGATCACAAACTCCACTGCTCTCTTCAAAGCTGTCAGACAGGGACGTTTAAGTCTGCAGAAGTCTGCTGCCTTTTGTTCAGCTACGCTCTGTCCCCAGAGGTGGAGTCTACAGAGGCAGGCAGGCCTCCTTGAGCTATGGTGGTCTCCACTGAGTTCAAGCTTCCTGGCCGCTTTGTTTACCTAGTCAAGCCTCAGCAATGGCAGATGCCCCTCCCCGAGCCTCACTGCCACCTGGCAGTTCGATCTCGGACTGCTGTCCTAGCACCTGGCAAGGATCCATCGGTGTAGGACCCACCAAACCAGGCATGGGATATAATCTCCTGGTGTGCCATTTACAAAGACCCTTGGAAAAGGGCAGGAGTGTCCCGATTTTCCAAGTACCCTCTGTCATGGCTTCCCTTGACTAGGAAAGGGAATTCCCCGGCCCTTGCACTTCCTGGGTAAGTCAATGCCCCGCCCTGCTTCGGCTCACACTCTGTGGGCTGCACCCACTGTCCAACCAGTCCCAGTGAGATGAATCTGGTACCTTAGTTGGAAATGCAGAAATCACCCATCTTCTGCATCACTCACACTGGGAGCTGTAGACTAGAGCTGTTCCTATTCAGCCATCTTGGAATGATCCACCCTTTCCTAGAATTTCTATTTCTCTGCTTATCTTTTCTACCTATTCTTGCATGCTGTCTACTTTATCCATTAGAGTACTTAATATATTAGTTATAGTTGTTTTAAATTTCTGATTTTATATTTCTAATATTCTAGCTATAGCTGAGCCTAGTTTCTGATGCTTTCTCTGTCTCTTCAAACTGTATTATTTTGACTTTTAGTATGCTTTGCATTTTTTTCTCAATAGCTATAAATGATACATGGGATTAAAAAGAACTTTCTTTAGTAATATAAGGTGCAGGGGAGGGGAGGTGTTCCATAGTCTTATGATTAGGCATCAGTATTTTTGTGAGCCTATGCCTCTGGGCCGTGAACTTCATGCTTCGCAGTCCCACCCTTTCACCCTCTCTTAGGTGGGACAAGGTGGCTAAAGTGTGCTGGAGCTGAGTATGTTTTCCTTATCCTATTTGGAAGACAAGGGTGGGCAGGAGTTGGGCATTTCTCTTGCCTCTGTTGGTTAGGCTCTGATAAACCCCTTACAGTTTAGGCTCTGGTAAAATAGTGTCTCTTGAGGGTAAGTCTTGTTAAGAAGAATATAATGCTTTGATATATTTCAAAATGATTCCTTTCCCCACTCCCTGCTGGAAGAACAGGGGTTCCCCTCCACCAATCCAGTATTCACTGTGAAACCTGGTCAAGCTCCTGGAGGCAAAACTCACAAAGCTGTAGGGGATCCCCAATGACTAGGTCCCCTGGAGTTTTTAACTCTCAGACTTGTCCACACTGTGCCTCTAGCAATCCCCCAATTGCAGTTTCAGTTTTCTTACCCTGCTACTGGTTGCTACAGAGGTTTCTGTTTCTGGATTTCTGCTCTAGTAAGTTGTGATTCTCTGCATTTGCCTGTCTTTCTCTACAATTTGAGGGCAGCAATTTTCCCTGTAAGCTCACCTCTCTGATGAAGCTAAGAAGAATTGTTGGCTTTTCAGTTTGTTAACTTTTTACTTGTTAGGACAGAATAATGCTTTCTAAGCTCCTTAATTGTTAGGGAAACCAGAATTCTGTTCTGTACCTTTCAATTCTTTCAGTCATAGCTCTAAAAGTAAGCATATGTTTAATAGTCATCACCATTTCACTCTACTTAATTTGGTTGTCAAAAGACTTTTCTTTATGGTACTCCTAGAAATGAGCCAATGGGCTTAATAACCTTTTACTTTTTGTATATTGGTAACAGTTTGTAACCTTATTTTAGAAAGTAAGTTTTGCAGGCAGGGCGTGGTGGCTCATGCCTGTAATCCCAGGACTTTTGGAGGCCGAGGAAGGTGGATCACCTGAGGTAAGGAGTTCGAGACCAGCCTGGCCAACATAGTGAAACCTCGTCTCTACCAAAGTAAAAAAATACAAAAAAATTAGCCTGGTGTGGTGGTGGGCTTCTGTAATCCCAGCTACTCGGGAGCCTGAGGCAGGAGAATCGCTTGAACCCAAGAGGCAGAGGAAGTTGCAGTGAGCCGAGAATATGCCATTGCACTCTAGCCTGGGTGACAAGAGTGAAACTCCACCTCAAAAAAAAAAAAAAAAAAAAGGAAAGTTTTGTTAGTTAAATATTTTTGAATCACTTTTTTTTTCTAGTGTCTCAGATATGCTCCTCCATTTTCTTCAGACTTATCGTATTCTTGACTAAAAATTTAATGATAATTATAGCTGCTAGATCTAAAGCAATGCCCAAGAATTTCTTTCTCCTGGTATCCTTGTCATTTGGTTAATCCTGTCCTATTGAATGTGGGTAGAACCCACATAGTCTATGGCAAGGTGATAGGATTAGGTTACATCAAATAGGATTCCACTTTATTAGAGTGAAGTATGAGTCTTTTCCTTGCTGGCTTTGAAGAAGTAAGTTCTTATGTAGTGAGAACGTCTTTGGAGAGGATCACTTGCTAGTGTAGTAGGCCATTCTTGCATTGCTACAAAGAAATATCAGAGACTGTGTGATTTATAAGAAAAGGGGTTTAATTGCTCATCAGTTATGCAGGCTGTGCAGGAAGCATTGTACTGGCATCTGCTCCTGGGAATGCCTCAGGAAGCTTTTACTCACGGCAGAAGGGAATTAGGAGCTTGCACATCATATGGTGAAAGCAGGAGCAACAGAAAAAGAGAGTGGGGGGGTGCAGGGGGGAAGTGCCACACATTTTAAAATGACCAGATATCCTGAGAACTCAATATGGTGAGGATAGCACGAATCAGTGAGAAATCTTCCTTGGGTTTGGGTCATGAGCGATCTGCCCCCATGACTCAAACATTTCCCACCAGGCTCCACCTTCAACATTGGAGATTACATTTTAACATGAGATTTGCCAGGACAAATATTCAAACTCTTATCAGCTAGGAACTGTAGGCAGCCTCTAGGAGCTAAGGGAGGCCCCCAGGCAATAGCCAGCAAGAAAATGGGGACCTCAGTTATACATCCATAAAGAAATGAATTCTTCTAACAACCTGAATGAGTTTGGGTGCACTTTTCCCCCATTGAGCCTCCATTTCAGAATACAGCCTTGACTATACTATACCTTGACTGCAGCCTTGTGAGAGTCTGAGGACCCAGTTAAGCCATGGAGCAGAGGAGTGAGAGCATGGTGGATGCATCTGAACAAGGGAAGCCATTTTTGCAGAGAACAGAAACCTAGAGGAGAGAGAAATGACAGCACCAGAGTGGCAGGATATGCTTGCATTTTTGTCAATAAAATAGAATGACAAGAATATAAGGTGGAATTAATGACAGAAGGGGTTGTCAAAAGTTTTTGTAAAGAGTCAGATAGTAAATATTTTAGTAAATATTCTGGGCAATATAGTTGCAACTCTTTAACTCTGCTGTTGTAGCTAAAAAGCAGTCACATAGAAAAATGGGCATGGCTGTGTTCCAATAAAACTATTGACACCAATAGGAGGTGGGCCAGATTTGGCCAGTGGGCTGTAGTTTGCTGACTCTGAGTTGTATTCAAAGTGCTGAAAGGAATTTCTTTCTTTCTTTTTTTTTTTTTTGAGACGGAGTCTCGCTCTGTCGCCCAGGCTGGAGTGCAGTGGCCGGATCTCAGCTCACTGCAAGCTCCGCCGCCCAAGTTTACGCCATTCTCCTGCCTCAGCCTCCCGAGTAGCTGGGACTACAGGCGCCCGCCACCTCGCCCGGCTAGTTTTTTGTATTTTTTAGTAGAGACGGGGTTTCACCGTGTTAGCCAGGATGGTCTTGATCTCCTGACCTCGTGATCCGCCCGTCTCGGCCTCCCAAAGTGCTGGGATTACAGGCTTGAGCCACCGCGCCCGGCCGGAATTTCTTTTTAAAAACATTCTTACAGGAAATTTCAAACACATACAAAGTAATCAGAAGAGTTTAATAAATGCCCCTGTATCATCAGCCAGTATTCTTTATTAATTCTTAATAAAGAACCTTCTGCCATTCCTGTATCATTAATATTTCCATCTACCCCACTCAATGATTTTTTAATAGATACTTTTGGATAAATTATAATTTATTCAAATTGAAATGCGCAGTCTTAATGAATTAATGTTAAGAAATGGATGCACTGTGTAACTCACACACTTATCACAGTAGAACTTTAGAAGGGGATGCTTTTAAAAAGTGTCAGACTGGTCCCTGTGTGACCTATCAGAGACTTTATGGTGCTAGCCACCATGGTCTTTAATCTGGTTTCCCTATAGAAGGTTGACAAGAATTTATTAGAATGACTCTAAAGATATCCTAGTTTAAAAATTAAGATGGAAACAGTCACCATTGGGAACTGAATTGAAGTCTCTCAGAGGAACCTACTGTAGCCAAAGCTTTTGAAGCAACTATAGTCCAATCTGGCAGGCAACAGTTGACCTTTTCTGTTTGACTGATGTGACAGCCTTCAACTTGTCAAGGCCTTGGACATTGGTCCCATATTTAGCCTACCTGATGACTGCTCCAAAAATATCAATGTTGCCATGCCTTCTCTTAGTAAAGTTGATGCTCAATTAGCGCCAGACCAAGTATTCATTTGATTTGCTAGTGAAAGTCACTAAGCTTAGTGGAAAGTTGAGCTTTGGAAAGTTGAGCTTTGGAAAGGTGAGCTTTGGATAGTTGAGTGTTATCAAATATGCAAATCTCATGGCTACCCTGTAACCAACCAAATAATATAGCTGTGTTGAATCTAATCAAGATGTTTGATGAACTTACTATGAATAACAACTACCTAGAAAATTCTGTCTACATTTCATCATCTTATGACATGTCATGGCATCTCTTGTAGTACTTACTCATAATCAAATCGTTGAAGTCTGGTGCTAAGATTCAAACAGTGACACATTGAAGTTGTGCCAGCTGCCTTTTGTTCAGTTCTGAGATTCTGTGTGAACTTGGCAGGGCAAGAGTCTCCCAGGTTTGGGACCTCATTCAGTTAAATTCATTAGTTCACTTATTTATTCATTCAATGTATATTTATTGAGTGTACAGTAGAAGATTAATAAAATACTTAGAGATGAAATGGGGATTTAGGGGTTTCACTGATGATAGACTCTGAAGACGAGAAGAATTGGGGTGTTAAGGAGGGGGTACGTGGGGGATACTATGATATTAGGGAATGTACAGAACAGTGTGGAGATGAGGCTAGGTGATAAATGATGACCTGGGAATTTTGCATGACTTTGGGAAACTGCCATAAACTTAAAAAAGGGTTTATGATGGGATTAATCCTGATTGTTTCTTAGGTGCATTGTGGGGATGAGGCTACAAGGAATAGGAAGGGCTTCACCAAGAGACTCATTTTCATTCTGTCAGATATCTGGTTTCAAGTTAAGACCTCTCACAGCATCTTTCTTGGACTAACATAAACGTATCTTTCTTAAAGATAAAACAATTAGACATAAAGAATTAATCTTATTTAATCCTTTTTTTACTTTTTAAGGTAGAAAACTGAGACTCTGGGACATTGTTTTCTCCATATTATTGAACAAGTAAGAGTAAGAACCAAATAAAATAACCCAGAGCCCAGTTTTTATTCTACAGTAACAAATAAACATATATCAGACAGAGATTCATCCTTGTAGTAGGGATACAGGGTTGTTATTGCCTTAGGGGTAGTAGGGTAAGCGTTCCGTAATGAAATGCTAGAAATAGAAACATCTTTTTCCCACTGGCCTATTAAAGTTCTAACTCTAGCCTTTTTGGGGATAGAAGGGTTGGGGAACTTTGACATACCCAATAAAGTAAAGGAAGCAAAAAAGTAGAGGCTCAGTAAGAAGATAGAGAGGCAGAGAGAAGGGAAGGTTGCTGTCCCCAGGGCCATCTCTTTCTCAGGCTCTCCTAAAGTGAAGTCTTGATTCCAGCGTCCATTAACTAGAAAGAATTGCAAGTTGCATTGCAGGGGGAAGTTGATGTCAAGTACTTACTCCTCTAAGAAGGATGTTAGAACAGGAAAACGCTAAAAATTTAGCCTTAGGGAATTCTGATTTAGCGGCTTAGGGAAGGTGAGCTAGAGAGTGTATTAAGTATTCTTTTATTCCATAGTCATTATTTTGTGTGGAATTCTTCATGGAAATTGTTTGCCTCCTCTATCCCCAATTTGCAAAAGTTGAAAAGAGATGAATTGAATATGACTTAAAATGTGCTTATAAAGATGTAATGAAGCCTGGTTAAATAAAAGCAAATTTTCAAAGAAAAAAAAGTTTGAGGAAAATTGGCTCTTCTATTTGTATCCATTTCAAAATATCAACAGTGCCTCAATCATTTAAAATAATTTTATTTAATTACGGTCAATTTTTAATATAGCCTCTCAAGTATACATGAGAGGCTCCTGGATCAATCAATATTTTTGTTAATTTTAATTGCTAAATTTGATAAAGATTGATTTATCTATGGCTCTGATAATAGTACATTTGTATTTAAAAATGAAAATAAAGCTAAATCAAAATAAAAACTAACTTTATTTGCTTTTGATATTTGTGTGTAACCATAACAGACACTGTCACTGCCCACCACATCCTATGATATAAACACTTCAGTGTGTTCAGTTCACTTCCATTTACCAGCACCAATATTCCTGTGCCCAAGAATATTTTTCAGAACTACAAAAATTGACTTTACTCTGTGCATGATAGGCCAGTGGTGCCATTGCTGGAGAATTATCACCTTCCACCTCCAGGAGTAGATCTCAAGCAATTACTTTGGGAGCTGTTTTTGTTTTTATGAAGTGTTTAGTATTATTTTGTTTCCTTTTTTCTTGTATGTATTTATGGGGTAGAGTGTGATGCTTTGATATATGTATACATTGTGCAATGATTAAACCAAACCAGTTAACATATCCATCGTCTCACATATTTATCACTTGTTTTGTGGTGAGAACATTTAAAATCTACTCTCAGTAATTTTCAAGTATACAACATATTGTTATTATTAACTATATTCATTAACTATATTAATCTGGTGATCTATTGATCACCAGAAGCTATTTTTTTTGTTTCTTTTTACAGAAACATTATACCCTTTGGTTAACATCTTCCAATTTCCCCCTCCCACACTCCCGCCCTGGTAACCATGATTCTACTCTCTACTTCTATGAGTTTGACTTTTTTAGATTCCACATATAAATGAGATCATGTGGTATTTGCCTTTCTGTGTGTAGCTTATTTCACTTAGCACAAAGTACTCCAGGTTTATCTATGACAAATGACAGGATCTTATTCTTTTGTATGGCTGGCTCAATAGTATTCCTTCATCTGTCTGTGTGTATATATCACATTTTTTTGTCTATTTATCTATTAATGGACACTTAGATTGATTCCACATCTTGGCTATCATGAATAATGCTGTAATGAACATGGGAGTGCAGATATCTCTTTGACATATTGATTTCATTTCCTTTGGATATATACCCAGTAGTGGGATTGATGGATCATATGGTAATTATATTTTTAATTTCTGGGAAACCTCCAGGCTTTTTTCCATAATGGCTGTAATAATCTACATTCCCATCAACAGTGCATATGAGTTTCATTTTCTCCACATCTTCACCAACACTTGTTATCCTTCATATGTTTTGATAATAGCTAATAGGTGTGAAATGATGTATCACTGTGGTTTCAATTTATGTTTCCCTGATGACTACTGATGTTGAACATTTTTTGCATATACCCCTTGGCCATCAGTATATTTTCTTTTGAGAAATGTTGTAGTAGTCCATTTTAATGCTGCTAATAAAGACACACCCAAGACAGGGTAATTTATATAGGAGAAAGTTTTAATGAACTTACAGTTTCACCTGGCTGGGAGACCTCACAATCTTGGTGGAAGTAAAAGTCTTGTCTTCCATGGATGGCAGCAGGCAAAGAGAGAGCTTGTGCAGGGAAACTCTCCTTTATAAAACCATCAGATCTCATGAGACTTATTCACTAGCACTAGAACAGCATGGGAAAGACTTGCCTCCATGATTCAATTACTTCCCACTGGGTCCCTCCCATGACACTTGGGAATTCAATGTGAGATTTGGGAGGGGATACAGTCAAACTATATCAAATGAATATTCAGGTTCTTTGTCTATTTTAAAGTCAGGTTATTTATTTTCTTGCTCTTGAATTGTTTGAGTTCCTTATATATTTTGGACATTAATCTTTTATTACTAGAAACGTACAGACTACCAAGACTGAATAATGAAGAAACTGAAAATCTGAACAGACAAATTATAAATAAAGAGATTAAATTAATAAAAAAAACTTCCCAACAGAGAAAAGCCCAGTACTGGATGGCTTTACTAGTGAATTCTACCAAACATTTAGAGAAGAACTAATACCAACCTTTCTTAAACTCTTCCAAACACTTGAAGAAGAGGAAACATTTTCAAACTCATTTTAGGAAGCCAGCAATGGCCTGATACCAAAGTTACACAAGAATACCACAAGAAAAGAAAATTACAGGATAATATCCCGGATGAACATAGATGCAAAAATCAAATTGTACAGCACACTAAAAGGATAATTTACCATGGCCAAGTAAGATTTATCCCTGAGATACAAAGGTACTTCAACATATAAAAATCAGTTAATGTGATACAACACATGAACAAAATCAAGAATAAAAATCACAAGATCATCTCAATTTTACCCTGAAGGATTTGTAAAATTCAACATCTTTTCATCATAAAAACTCTCAACAAACTAGGTATAGAAGGAATGTACCTCAACACCATAAAGGCTATATATGACAGATCTACAGCAGCATCATACCCAGTGGTGATAAATTGAAAGCTTTTTCTCTAAGACCAGAAACAAGATAAAGATACCCACTCTAATCACTTCTATTCAACATAGTACTGGAAGTCCTAGCCATGACGATTAGGCAAAAGGAAGAAATAAAAGGTATTCAGATTGGAAAGGAGAAAATTAAATTGTCTCTGTCTGCAGACAACATAATCTTATATATAAAAACCCTGAAGACTCCACCAAAAACCAGTTATAACTAATAAATGAATTCAGTAAAGTTTCAGGATACAAAATCAATATACAAAAATCAATAATATTTCTATACATTAACAATGACTTATTAAAAAAACAAACATTTTGCTATAGCAAAATAAAATGTTTAGAAATAAATTTCATGGAGTTGAAAAATGGGTACACTGAAAACTATAAAACATTGAATAAAGAAATTGAAGGAGACACAAATAAATGGAAAGATATCCTGTTTATGGTTTGGAAGAATTAATATTGATAAAATGTAAATACTACCCAAAGTAATCTACAGATTTAATACAATTGCTATCAAATTTCCAATGATTTTTTTTTTTACAGAAATAGAAAAAAACAATCCTAAAGTGTGTATGGAACTACAAAATACATTGAATAGTCTAAGCAGTCTTGAGCAAAAAGAACGAAGGTGGAGGTATCATGCTAGCTGACTTCAAAATATACTACAAAGTTATAATAATCAAAAACAGGATTCTACTGGCATAAAAACAGGCAGTGGAAATAAATCCACTTACCTATGGTCATCTGATCCTTGGCAAAGGTGCCAAGAACACACAATGACAAAAGAATTGTTTCTTCAATAAATGGTGTTGGGAGAACTGGATACTCACATGCAGATGAATGAAATGAGACCCTCCTCTCACCCTACATAAAAAGATCAATTCTACATGGATTAAAGATTTAAACATAAGACCTGAAACTGTAAGTCTACTAGAAGAAATCATAGGGGAAAATCTTTACGACTTTAGTTTTGGCAAAGATTTTTTGGATATGATCCCAAAAGTACAGAAAATAAAAGCAAAAATGGGCAAATGGGATTGTAACAAACTTAGGAGCTTCTGCACCACAAATGAAATGATGACAGAGTGAAGAGATAACCTATAGAAGGAGAATTTCTGTATAAACATTCCAGCTCCATGTCCCAAGAGTGGATTGATTTTGAGGCAGATGTTTTATGTTATTTCCTAGAATTAAGCTGCAGTCATTGGTAGGAGATTTAATAAAGCATTCAATCAACATTGCTTTCCCTTCAGTGTCTGGTGCTGAGATGCACCACTGAGATTTCCCTTTAGAAATGAAAGACCTATCTGCTTCAGCAGATAGCTCTTAGCTACCATTCCCTTCAAGGATTATTACCTCACCTGGAGAAGACTTTCTTCCCCAAGAACACACCCCTGTCATAGGGTAGCTTGCATGCAAAGACCGATTGGCTCAGAAATAGAAAGCCTTGACCCTCTTGGTGCAATTTGGAACAGTTCTGAGAGGCTATCATAGCCCCAGAGTTACCTTTAGGCTTGGTTGAGTCTCACCTTGAGACTGTTGCGACCCAATATTTCCCTCTGCCCAATCCTGTTTCCTTCCCTTCCATAGGTATAGGTCTCAAGTGCACTTACTAATAAACCTACAGCATGCGAACTTCCATCTGAGTCTGCTTTCTGAGAAACCCAACTGCTATGATCTGAATGTTTGTGTCCCCAACAAATTCATGTGTTAAAACAATAAACCCTAGTGTGATAGTATTTAGAGACAGGTCCTTTGAGAAGTAAGTTGGTCAAGAGGGTTGAGCACTCTTGGTGGGATTAGTGCCATGAGAAAGTTTGCTTCTCCCTCTCTGTCATGTGAGAATATAACAAAAAGATGATCATCTGCAAACCAAGAAGAGGGTCCTCACCAGACACCGAATCTGCTGACATCCTGATCTTGGACTTTCGCCCTCCAGAACTGTGCAAAATAAACTTCTGTTATGTAAGCTATCAATCTATGGAATCTTATAATCACAACCTGAGCTAGGACACCAACCAGTGACACCTTCCTGTGTATTGATATTTCCCAGCTTTCCAAAATTCATTGTTTGTACTCACATTCTTGTTTCACTTTTGCTTGTAAAGACATTAGCAGTAAACATTGTCCTAGATGTTAGATCGTCAGTATGGGATTCTGGAATTGGATTATTTTTCCAGCAGGAAGAAAACTAGGACCTTGTTGGTGATGGTGAATGGGATGGTCATATCTACTGGCATGCTGAAACATCATGATTACCATAATGAATTAATGTATGTGTATTTCTAGGATAGTTCCTGGAAGGTGATGGAACAGGTCGAACAAAATTCACTTGTCTATGTGATGTATCTAACATTTGAAACTCATGGTTTCCAAGACAATTAAATAACTGTGGAATTAATATAAAGTGCCATCAGTGTGCTGAAGAAAGAAAATGACAGACTCAGGTCATTCTACCAACATTTAGGGCATGTTGTGAATGCTACGACTCTGTGAGAGCATTCAAAGAGACTTTCATCTCTTGCAGTTGGAGAGCAAATTGAACTGAAAACTGGATCCATGACCTGATTATAGGAACAACAGAAGTACAGAGAAGGTTTCATTCTCAGCCTTGGTAATTTTTCTCTTCTAGAGTCAGGGCCCCTTATAGGGAAGGAATGAGATACTAAAACCTCAAATCAGATTCTTTACATCTATGTGCCTGATTGAGAATCTTGAATTCCAGATATCCCTAAATCTTCTGGACCTGTTAAATGGTTCGCTTTCTTTTACTACAGGCTAACAGACTCTTCTTGTATAGAGAATAATATGTAGAAGCCTTACCTGGTTCAGATGCTTTTCAATATGAGATTTTTTCCTCTTCAGTATTTGTGTCTTCTTCTTTCCCTTTACGATTTCTAGGCCAATACTTAATACCAAGTCTTAGCATGGCCTCAAAGGGAAATACTATTTCTTCTTGGGAAAAAATGGGAAATTAATCCCCAACATAACCACAAGATCTTACTAATATGTATCAATAGAAACATAGAATAATTTAGATGCTGGATGGGAATAATGGTGATGTAGAGTGTAAGATTGATGAGGCAGGGTTTATTAAATTGAGGTCATTCTCTCAGCTCAGCATTTAATATTCTGGTAAGGATATGTAAATCAATCCTAATACATTTTTGGCATTAGTGCTAGAAGCTTGGAGGTAATGATGGCCTACAGTAAATGAGGCAGAAGTGCAGGTCCATCTTGGCTGAGTATTGAAACACAGTGGCAAGAATGAGGGGAGGTGCATGGGAGGAATAGAATGATCTTTTTCTCTTCAAGGGTGATCTACATACCTACCGCAAAAGCTGAGCCATCTATGTGACTCTGCCCCTCCAGAAACTACATGAGGACAGATTGATCACATTGTACCCCTTGAACCCTGAAGGGGATAACAATTTATCCTTTCTAGACATGGTACATATTCTGGGTATAAGTGTACTTGCAATACATTGGCCAGTAGTGCTCTCTGAAGACTTGAGGGTCCTCTAATTTGTTATTAATGAAATCACACATAACATCACCTCAGACCAAGGTGCCCATTTTATGTCAAAATACATAGGCACTGGGCTTATCACAAAATTCACAGGTTGTACAACATATTGCATCTCCCAGGATGTGTTAGACCAGCAGAACTTTGAAATTGCCCCTTATAGGAACAGCTAAGGAGCCAGTTTAAAGATAACATCTGTGGGGTTGGGGTGCTATTATTGACATACCAAGGAGTGGCAGTGGGTGTGGTCCACCCAGGTGCTAGCAGTAAGGAGAGGTATTGTCTGTAGAGAATTTAAAAACAATAATAAACCTGACTGTAATATGGTCTCCTTTTTATTTATTTTTTATTATACTTTAAATTCTAGGGTACATGTGCACCACCTGTAGGTTTGTAACATATGTACACATGTGCCATGTTGGTGTGCTGCATGTATGAACTCATCATTTACATTAGGTATATCACCTAATGCTATCCGTCCCTCTTCGCCAAACCCCACGACAGACCCCGGAGTGTGATGCTCTCCTTCCTGTCCAAGTGTTCTCATCATTCAATTCCCACCTCTGAGTGAGAACATGTGGTGTTCGGTTTTTTGTCCTTGTGATAGTTTGCTGAGAATGATGGTTTCCAGCTTCATCCACGTCCCTACAAAGGACATTAACTCATCCTTTTTTATGGCTGCATAGTATTCCATGGTGTATACGTGCCACATTTTCTTAATCCAGTCTGTCATTGATGGACATGGGGTTGGTTCCAAGTCTTTGCTATTGTGAATACTGCCACAATGAACATATGTGTGCATGTGTCTTTATAGTAGCATGATTTATAATCTTTTGGGTATATACCCAGTAATGGGATGACTGGGTCAAATGGTATTTCTAGTTCTAGATCCTTGAGGAATTGCCATACTCTCTTCCACAGTGGTTGAACTAGTTTGCAGTCCCACCAACAGTGTAAAAGTGTTCCTATTTCTACACATCCTCTCCAGCACCAGTTGTTTCCTGACTTTTTAATGACTGCCATTCTAACTGGTGTGAGATGGTATCTCATTGTGGTTTTGATTTGTATTTCTCTGTTGGTCAGTGATGATGAGCATTTTTTCTTGTGTCTATTGGCTGCATAAATGTCTTCTTTTGAGAAGTGTTTGTTCATATCCTTCATTCACTTTTTGATAGGGCTGTTTGTTTTTTTTCTTGTAAATTTGTTTGAGTTCTTTGTAGATTCTGGATATTAGCCCTTTGTCAGATGGGTAGATTGCAAAAATTTTCTCCCATTCTGTAGTTGCCTGTTCACTCTGATGGTAGTTTCTTTTGCTGTACAGAAGCTCTTTAGTTTAATTAGATCTCATTTGTCAATTTTGACTTTGTTGCCTTTGCTTTTGGTGTCTTAGACATGAAGTCCTTGCCCATGTCTATGTCCTGAATGGTATTACCTAGGTTTTCTTCTAGGGTTTTTATGGTTTTAGGTCTAACATTTAAGTCTCTAATCTATCTTGAATTAATTTTTGTACAAGATGTAAGGAAGGGATCCAGTTTCAGCTTTCTACATATGGCTAGCCAGTTTTCCTAGCACCATTTATTAAATAGGGAATCTTTTCCCCATTGCTTGTTTTTGTCAGGTTTGTCAAAGATCAGATGGTTGTAGATGTGTGGTATTATTTCTGAGGGCTCTGTTCTGTTCCATTGGTCTGTACCTCTGTTTTTGTGCCAGTACCATGCTGTTTTGGTTACTGTAGCCTTGTAGTATAGTTTGAAGTCAGGTAGCGTGATGACTCCAGCTTTGTTCTTTTGGCTGGGGTTGTCTTGGCAATGTGGGCCCTTTTTTGGTTCCATGTGAACTTTAAAGTAGTTTTTTCCAATTCTGTGAAGAAAGTCATTGGTAGCTTGATGGGGATGGCATTGAATCTATAAATCACCTTGGGCCGTATGGCCATTTTCATGATATTGATTCTTCCTATCCATAAGCATGGAATGTTCTTCCATTTGTTTGTGTCCTCTTTTATTTCATTGAGCAGTGGTTTGTAGTTCTCCTTGAAGAGGTCATTCACATCCCTTCTAAGTTAGATTCCTAGGTATTTTATTCTCTTTGAAGCAGTTGTGAATGGGAGTTCACTCATGATTTGGCTCTCTGTTTGTCTGTTATTGGTGTATAGGAATGCTTGTGATTTTTGCACATTGATTTTGTATCCTGAGACTTTGCTGAAGTTCCTTATCAGCTTAAGGAGACTTTGGGCTGAGACGACGGGGTTTTCTAAATATATAATCATGTCATCTGCAAACAGGAACAATTTGACTTCCTTTTTTCCTAATTGAATACTCTTTATTTTATTCTCATGCCTGAATTTCCAAAACTATGTTGAATATGAGTGGTGAGAGAGGGCATTCTTGTCTTGTGCCAGTTTTCAAAGGGAATGCTTCCAATTTTTACCCATTCAGTATATTGGCTGTGGGTTTGTCATAAATACCTCTTACTATTTTGAGATACATCCCATCAATACCTAGTTTATTAAGAGTTTTTAGCATGAAGGGCTGTGAAATTTTGTCAAAAGCCTTTTCTGCATCTATTGAGATAATTATGTGGTTTTTGTCTTGGGTTCTGTTTATATGATAGATTACATTTATTGATTTGCATATGTTGAACCAGCCTTGCATCCAGGGATGAAGCCAACTTGATCGTGGTGAATAAGCTTTTGGATGTGCTGCTGGGTTCGGTTTGTCAGTATTTTATTGAGGAGTTTTGCATCAATGTTCATCAGGGATATAGGTCTAAAATTCTCTTTTTTTTGTTGTGTCTCTGCCAGCCTGTTATTGATCTTTTCAGGGATTCAACTTCTTCCTGGTTTAGTCTTCGGAGGGTGTATGTGTCAGGAATTTATCTATTTCTTTTAGATTTTCTAGTTTATTTGCGTAGAGGTGTTTATAGTATTCTCTGATGGTAGTTTGTATTTCTCTGGGATGTGGGGTGATATCCCCTTTATCTTTTTTATTGCATCTATTTGATTCCTGTCTCTTTTCTTCTTTATTAGTCTTGTTAGCGGTCCATTAATTTTGTTGATCTTTTCAAAAAACTAACTCCTGGATTCATTGATTTTTTGAAGGGTTTTTTTGTGTGTCTATCTCCTTCAGTTCTGCTCTGATCTTAGTTATTTCTTGCCTCCTGCTAGCTTTTGAATGTGTTCGCTCCTACTTCTCTAGTTCTTTTAATTGTGATGTTATGGTGTCAATTTTAGATCTTTCCTGCTTTCTCTTGTGGGCATTTATTGCTATAAATTTCCCTCTACACAGTGCTTTAAATGTGTCCCAAAGATTCTGGTATGTTGTGTCTTTGTTCTCATTGGTTTCAAAGACCATCTTTATTTCTGCCTTAATTTTGTTATGTACCCAGTAGTCATTTGGGAGCACATTGTTCAGTTTTCATGTAGTTGTGCAGTTTTGAGTTAGTTTCTTATTCCCGAGTTCTAGTTTGATTGCACTGTGGTCTGAGAGACAGTTTGTTATAATTCTGTTATTTTACATTTGCTGAGGAGTGCTTTACTTCAATTTCGGAATAAGTGCGATGTGGTGCTGAGATGAATGTATATTCTGTTGTTTTGGGGTGGAGAGTTCTGTAGATGTCTATTAGGTCTGCTTGGGGCAGAGCTGAGTTCAATTCCTGGATATCCTTTTTAACTTTCTGTCTTGTTGATCTGTCTAATGTCAACAGTGGGTGTTAAAGTCTCCCATTATTATTGTGTGGGAGTCTAAGTCTCTTTGCAGGTCTCTAAGTACTTGCTTTAGGAATCTGGGTGATCCTGTATTGGGTGCATATATATTTAGGATAGTTAGCTCTTCTTGTTGAATTGATCCCTTTACTATTATGTAATGGCCTTCTTTGTCTCTTTTGATCTTTGTTGGTTTAAAGTTTGTTTTCTTGGAGACTAGGATTGCAACCCCTGCTTTTTCTTGTTTTTCATTTGCTTGGTAGATCTTCCTCTATCCCTTTATTTTGAGCCTATGTGTGTCTCTGCATGTTTGATGGATCTATTGAATACAGCACACTGATGAGTATTGACTCTTTATCCAATTTGACAGTCTGTATCTTTTAATTGGAGCATTTAGCTCATTTACATTTAAGATTAATATTGTTATGTGTGAATTTGATCCTGTCATTATGTTAGCTGGTTATTTTGCTCGTTAGTTGATGCAGTTTCTTCCTAGCATTAATGATCTGTACAATTTGGCATGTTTTTGCAGTGGCTGGTACCGGTTTTTCCTTTCCATGTTTAGTGCTTCCTTCAGGAGCTCTGGTAGGGCCTGCCTGGTGGTGACAAAATCTCTAAGAATTTGCTTGTCTGTAAAGGATTTTATTTCTCCTTCACTTATGAAGCTTAGTTTGGCTGGATATGAAATTCTGGGTTGAAAATTCTTTTCTTTAAGAATGTTGAATATTGGCCCCCACTCTCTTCTGTCTTGTGGAGTTTCTGCTGAGAGGTCTGCTGCTAGTCTGATGGGCTTCCTTTTGTGGGTAACACAACCTTTCTCTCTGGCTGCCCTTAAGATTTTTTCCTTAATTTCAACCTTGGTGAATCTGACAATTATGTGTTTTGGAGTTGCTCTTCTCAAGGAGTATCTTTGTGGCATTCTCTGTATTTTCTGAAGTTTAATGTTGGCCTGCCTTGCTAGGTTGGGGAAGTTCTCCTGGATAATATCCTGCAGAGTGTTTTCGAACTTGGTTCCATTCTCCCCATCACTTTCAGTTACACCAATCAGATGTAGATTTGGTCTTTTCACATAGTCCCATATTTCTTGGAGGCTTTGCTCATTTCTTTTTACTCTTTTTTCTCTAATCTTGTCTTCATGCTTTTTTTTCCATTAAGTTGATCTTACACTTGATCGAATTGGCTACTGAAGCTTGTGCATGCCTCACGTAGTTCTCATGCCATGGTTTTCAGCTCCATCAGGTCATTTAAGGACTTCTCTACACTGGTTATTCTAGTTAGCCATTCATCTAATCTTTTCTCGAGGTTTTTAGCTTATTTGCGATGGGTTTGAACTTCCTCCTTTAGGTTGGAGTAGTTTGATCATCTGAAGCCTTCTTCTCTCAACTCGTCAAATTCATTCTCCATCCAGCTTTGTTCCATTGCTGACGAGGAGCTGTGTTCCTTTGAAGTGGGGGAGGCACTCTGATTTTTAGAATTTTCAGCTTTTTTGCTCTGTTTTTTCCCCATTTTTGTGGTTTTATCTACCTTTGGTCTTTGATGATGGTGACATACAGACGAGGTTTTAGTGTGGATGTCCTTTCTGTTTGTTAGTTTTCCTTCTAACAGTCAGGACCCTCAGCTGCAGGTCTGTTGGAGTTTGCTGGAGGTCTACTCCAGACCCTGTTTTCCTGGGTATCAGCAGCAGAGGCTGCAGAACAGTGAATATTGCTGGACAGAAAATGTTGCTGCCTGATCTTTCTCTGGAAGTTTCCTCTCAGAGGGGTACCTGGCCATGTGAGGTGTCAGTCTGCCTCTACTCTGGGGGTGCCTCCCAGTTAGGCTATTAGCGGTCAGGGACCCACTTAAGGAGGCAGTCTGACTGTTCTCAGATGTCAAACTCCATGCTTTGAGAACCACTACTCTCTTCAAAGTTGTCAGACAGGGACATTTAAGTCTGCAGAGGTTTCTGTTGCCTTTTGTTTGGCTTTGCCCTGCCCCCAGAGGTGGAGTCTACAGAGGCAGGCAGGCCTCTTTGAGCTACAGTGGGCTCCACCAAGTTCGAGCTTCCTGGCGGCTTTTTTTAACCTACTCAAGCCTCAGCAATGGGGGGCGCCCCTCCCCCAGCCTTGCTGCCACCTTGCAGTTTGGTCTCAAACTGCTGTGCTAGCAATGAGGGAGGCTCCCTGGGTGTGGGGCCTTCTGAGCCAGATGCGGGATACAATCTCCTGGTGTGCTATTTGCTAAGACTATTGGAAAAGCGCAGCATTAGGGTGGGAGTGACCCAATTTTCCAGATGCCATCTGTCACAGCTTCCCTTGGCTAGAAAGGGGAATTCCCTGATCCATTGTACTTCCCGGGTGAGGTGATACCTCGCCCTGCTTTGGCTCATGCTCAGTGGGTTGCACCCACTGTCCTGCACCCACTGTCCGACAAGCCCCAGTGAGATGAACGCAGTACCTCAGTTGGAAATGCAGAAATCACCCGTCTTCTGCATCACTCACGCTGGGAGCTGTAGACTGGAGCTGTTCCTATCTGGCCATCTTGGAATGAACCTGATCTCCTTTTTATTATCACCAGAAATTCTAAACAATGCCAGTGATAAAATACTTTCCCTCTTTACTGCGGTGGAACATTCCTGCTGTCTCCCTCACCTTTTGGGATAGTACCGTTACTCTTTAAGATGGATAGTTTGGATTAAAGCAAAATGCATGAGGTAAAGAGGAAATGAGCACAGGTATGTCAATAGCCCTGCTTACCATTACTCGTAGTAATGCACTTGGATGATTTGCTTCCCATCACTGCAACTGCAGCCTCTGTCAGTCTGAGATTCTAAGGTCAAGTGGAAAGATGTTTCTACTAGGGTATACAGTAAGGTTTCACTACACTAAAATTTAGCTACCACCCAGTCACTTTTGCTCTTCATGCCAGTTGACCAGCAATTGCTGAGTAATTGACTTGACTATCAAGAGAAGTGGGCAGGGAGGAGTATTTCTAAAAACTGGAAACTCTACTAGTACTCCACTTGATTCTTCCATGTCCAGTAATAGTTGTAATTGGGCCTTTGGAGAAACAGTGACCTGATAGGGAGTGGTAACCATGGGCTCGGGCCCCTCAGGAATAAAATATGGGGTTTCCCTACAAGCTAGCAATCAAGATGAACAGAAGTACCAACCAAAGTTGAGAAGGACAGATGATCACTATCATGGTCAATTATATCATTGGGTTTGTAGCTTGTCCCATTAATCTTCCTAATTTCGTTAAACCCATTTGTTTAGAAATTCTGAATGATCACTGGATTGAAGAGCAGTTACTTATAGGAATGAATTTAACATGGGGCACAGTTAGAACTGCACAAAACAAAGGGTGAGCTGTTGAAGGCATTGTCAGTGCCCTACCCACATCTTTTGGGTTTTAACTATTTTATTGTATTCTGGTGAACTTCTGTTAGTATCTGCCTCTCTGTACATGGGGGCTTTTTGTAGAATCACCAAAGGCTGCTTTGCCCTTGTGCATGATAGACTAGAATTGCCAGTGATATGTTACCCCATGCTCTGGAAGTGATCCTCAATCAGTGTTTCCTGAGAGCTGGTGTACAAATACTCTTGTATCCATGTCTCTTGGGTGAGATAATTCTGAGATGTGTATTTTACTCCATTGCTTAGAATGTCCTTGCAGGAATCAACTCCAGGGACCCACTGCAGTAGCTGGCTTAATACTGTACTCTTATTGGCTTTTTTCTTCTTTATATCTCTTCCTTACTGATTTTCCCAGTACCTCTGCAATAAATACTCAAACCCTTATCTTGGCATCTGTTTTTATAGAAACCTAAACAACCTTTCAGACACATTCTTTAAAGTTTTTCTTTTAATTCTGAGCCCAGGCCGACTGTGTGTACTTTTGACAGTAACTAATCTCTCTGGGCTTTAATTTTCCTGATCTATTAAATGCAGATATTAATAGTATCTACTTCATTGGGTTTATTACCACTATTAAGTAAGAAAATATTTCTAAAGCATTTAGAAAATTGCCTGACACAGATGTTATTTGTACAAATAAAATAATATTTAAAGTTTTTTCTTTGGAAGATGTAATGGGAAGATAAATCTTTAAAACTGCTTTCTTTTTTCTACTGAACATTGTAGGGAGTGATATTTTCCGGCTACGTTGGTTATTGACTTTCCTTAACCATGCATATTTTTGCTGGACGTAACTTGACATGTGGACCAACTACAATAAATCCAGGTTGTTGCTGTTGTTGTTTTGACTGAGTTGTAAAAATGCTGGCTTCTATTTTATGTACAACTTATCAAATAAATTAGTAAATTAGAGGATTCAAGACTGGCTTCATCATGCATTGATAGACCTTTAACTCACTATAGAGGATCCAAGTTATTGAGAATTTCACAGCAAGTTTAAATATGCTGTGAACATTAGCAGGTGTAATTATTGCTTTTTCTCTGCAAGTCCGAGATGGAAATGCCCCTCAGGGCATAAAAAAGTTTTTGCATGTTGTAAGCATAAGAAGCTTGGAAATATATGTTTTGGAAACTTTTCTCTAGCAAGTGACAGGATTCTATGTTCCAATGAGCTTAGAGGACTTGGGAAAGAGTCTTTAATGAGAAATTTCCCTTTTCCTAGAGCAAAAAGATACCAGATTCAATTTCCTAATATTAGTTGTAGATTTATGGGAATATTTTGCAACATGATTTAAAAAACATCTCTCTTCATTTATACATAGCCCCAGAGATAAGTTCTGCCTTTTATAAACTCAAGTTTACCTCCTATTACTTTATCTGATAGTTATAAGGTAGTTGACTTCAGTGTGATAGACTAGGTTCAGTTGATTTATTGTGTGACCCAGGTTGCTAGCATGAATTAAAGTTTATTTGAGTTAGTTTGGTTGCTTCCTGACAAGGTTTTCCTGACTTCATTCCTAGTCAAGCATCTGAGCCATTTTCTTTCCCCCGTTGTTTTAAAACATGCCACTCTGACAGTTTTATCAATATATCCTTTTCCTTTTTTTCCAGAGCTACTTCATTCTACCACTAAATGAAAGCATCAAGTTACAGGAGGACTTTCCTCCCATTTCCACTGACCTTTGCCCTCGGCATTGGATCTCTTGGGACCCTACCAAAGGCTTAGTGATGGCTACTATTTCTTAGCAGCCATGCCTAGGCATATTTCTTGCCAAATTGTATTTTATTTTAAAAGCCATACAGGCCAAAAAAATCCCCTTAATCACTATGAAATATGTAATGGAAAAATGAAAAGTCACTCTTTAGTCCATCCCCTAGAAAATTTTTTGTACATTATTGTAGACTTTTTCTCTATGAAAATGCTTTATTATTATTTTAGATTGGGCGTGTATGTACAGGTTTGTTACATGGGTATATTGTGTGACACTGACTTTTGACTTTCTAATGATTCTGTTGCCCAGGTAGTTTTCAAACCCTGTACACCTCCCTACCTCCCCACTTTTGGAATCCCCAGTATATATTATTACCATCTTGGGTCTGTGTGTACCCAATGTTTAGCAACCATTTATAAGTGAGAACACGTGGTATTTAATTTTCTGTTCCTACATTAATTCACTTAGGCCTCTAGTTGCATCCGTGTTGCTGCAAATGACACGATTTCATTCCTTTTTTTTTTTTTTTTTTGAGATGGAGTCTTTCTCTGTCACCTAGGCTGGAGTGCAGTGGTATGGTCTTGGCTCACTGCAACCTCCACCTCCCGGGTTCGAGTGATTCTCCTGCCTCAACCTCCCAAGTAGCTGAGATTACAGGCATGCGCCACCACGCCTGGCTAATTTTTTTTGTATTTTTAGTAGAGATGGGGTTTCACTATGTTAGCCAGGTTGATCTCAAAATCCTGACCTTGTGATCCACCTGCCTCAGCCTCCCAAAGTGCTGGGATTACAGGCGTGAGCCACCACGCCCAGGAGATCTCATTCTTTTTTATAGCTGCATAGTATTCTATGCTGTATATATGCCACATTTTGTTTATCCAGTCCACTGTTGGTGGGCACCTAGGTTGATTACATGTCTTTACTATTGTGAATAGTGCTGCAATGAGCATACAGGTGCATTTGTCTTTTTGGTAGAAAGATTTGTTTTCTTTTGGATATATACCCAGTAATGGGATTGCTAGGTTGAATGGCAGTTCTGTTTTAAGTTCTTTGAGAAATCTCCAAATTGCTTTCCACAGTAGCTGAACTACATTACATTCCAACCAACAGTGCACAGGCATTCCCTTTTCTTTGCAGCCTTGCCAGCCTCTGTTGTTTTTTGATTTTTAATAATAGCCATTCTGACTGGTGTGAGATGATATTTCATTGTGGTTTTGATTTGCATTTCTCTAATGATTAGTGATGTGGAGCATTTTTTCATGTTTGTTGGCTGCTTGCATGTCTTGTTTTGAGAAGTGTCTATTCACATCTTTTGCCTATTTTAAATGGGGTTACTTGTTTTTTGCTTGTTCAATTGTTTAAGTTCCTTATAGATTCTGTATATTAGAACTTTGTCAGATGCATGGTTTGCAAATATTTTCTCCCATTCTGCTCAAATCTTGGTCTTGCAGCAGCCTAAAAAAAGGTGCTGGGTATTGCCCTGTGTACATGGAGGAGAGCCTGACTCTCCTGCCCCTCCTTGGCTGCGTGGTGGCTGCAGTTGTTTCAGACTAAACTCAGGCTGAGTGTGGGGAGCGGCTCAGTATTATACCCTCAAAAGTGACTCCTTGGTTCTAAGACCAGGGAGGGTGGAGCACCGCCCAGGCAAACAGTGTGGGCAAGAAGCTGTAGAGAGTGTAAATTTGCATGTCTCACTCTCACAGCAGCCTACTGCAGAGCAGTAGGTATTGTCCTAGATTTGTATAGGATGGCCTGGTCTCCCTGTCCCTTTGGGGCTTGGTGTTGACTACAGCTGCGTCAGTCTGAGCTCAGGCTGAGGGTGGACCACTGCCCCATTTTAAACTCCCAAAATGGTGTCTTGGACCTGGGACCAGAGAGAGTGGGTCACCATCCATGCAAACAGCATGAACAAAAAGCTGTGGGGAGTGTGGTCCACTCAGTCTCAGTCCCAGTAGCAGCTCACAGCAGGGCAGCAAGTACACTCCTGGGAGTGTGCGGGCTCACTCATTCTTCCTTCCTGGAATAGTGTAGTGGCTGCCGTCTGGTCCATGGATCCCAGTGTCCAAGCTGTCAAAATGTCTCCCAGCTGAGGCTGCTCTAGGCTCAGATGCCTGTGTGACGTACAAAGTTATGCAATTTTCTCATTTGAAACTTGATTTTTTCTTTATGTTCATCATGGTTCCACAGAATATGTATGAAGTTATGCAATTTTCTACTCCCTCAGAGGGTGTGTGTTAGTTCAATTATTCTTTACTGGGCTTCATTTGGATTGCCCTTTCCCTTCCAAATATGCTGACTAATTTTCAGGCATAAGAGGACACTTAGTTTCAGTAAAGGTGACTTCCTCATTGAATTCTAAGTTAAGAATTATTGTTGAAAGATATACATACACACACAATGTTAAAACATCTAATATTGAGTTTGGCAACATACGTCTGCCATAAGAAATATGTCTTCTGCAATAGCTAAAATATGTTAATTGATGTATAAACTTAAGAGAGACAATCTTTTTTTTCAACAAATACAACTGATATGAAAGTTAACTATTCAAAAGGAATATCTAGTTTCATTAACTTTCTTGACTTTTTCCATTATACTTAAGCCTAATCCTTATCCTTCTCTCTTTATGGACTTAGCTAGATATGTAATTCTTGTATTTACTTTAGCCCCATGCTTAGTTTGGGTCCTGAACCAAAACTCTGATAACTAAATTTTCTTTTTGAAAATTTCGTCATTTTCTTTTCCAACGGTGATTTTCAAGTCCTTTCTGTGTTGCCTCCCAAGAGATACTGAATATGTCTGGAGGCATTTTTGATTGTCACAACTGGGGAAAGGGCAGTACTATTGGCTTCAAGTAGGTAAAGCAGAGGTGTTGTTAAAACTTCCACAGTCGGCCAGGCGCAGTGGCTCACACCTGTAATCCCAGCACTTTGGGAGGCAGAGGCGGGCACATCACTTGAGGTCAGGAGTTTCAGACCAGCCTGACCAACATGGAGAAACCCTGTCTGTACTAAAAAAAATATCAAATTAGCCTGGCAAGGTGGCGGATGCCTGTAATCCTAGCTACTCAGGAGGCTGGGGCAGGAGAATCGCTTGAACCTGGGAGGCGGAGGTTGCGGTGAGCTGAGATCATGCCATTGCACTCCAGCCTGGGCAACAAGAGTGAAACTCTATCTCAAACAAACAAACAAACAAACAACCTTTCACAGTACCCAGTACAGTCCTTTCTTAGCCCTAATGAATTATCTGAACTAAACTATCAATCAGGTCTAGGTTGAAAAACTCTGCTTTAAGGTGAGCATATTGGCTCACTGCCTTCAATCTGATCCCCAGGTAGTTGATAAGTACTGTATGCGTAAAATCTCCATCCTAGATGATTTGCGTTTGATATTTCACTTTCTCCTCCAGATAACTGAATTGAGAAGATGCTTTGAAACCCTCTAGCAATAGTTAGAGAGTGATTGGTTCTCCTATCTTGTGATGGGTTGAATTGTGTGCTCTCTTACAAATTCGTATGTTGAATTTATATGTTGAATTCATATGTTCCAAATTTATATGTTGAAATCTTAATCTCTACTACCTGGGAATGTGATCTTATTTGGAAACAGGGTTTTTGCAGATGTAATTAGTTAAAATGTGCCCCAAGTTATTATGAATGGTGTTCTAATGAAAGAGAAATTTGGACTTGGAGATAGACATGCACACAGGGAGAAAGCCATGTACAGATGAAGACAGAGATTGGGTGAGACACCTACAAGCCAAAGAATGCCAAATACTGTCAGCAAACCACCAGAAGCTAGGAGAGGGGCATGAAACAGAGTTTCCTCACAGTCCTCAGAAGAACCAACACTCTCATTTCAGACCTCTAGTCTCTAGGCCTGTGAGAGGAGAAATTTCTCCTGTTTAACTGACCCAGTTTATAGTGCTTTATTGTGAGGGTCCTAGCAAGCACCTGCTTCCTACTAGGTTAACTTTCATTATAAAGGACTGCTTAAGCTATATCTTAAAGATGGAAATAGAGAAATAATGACTGAAAATTTTAAGTCGCTTTATTATTATTTATAAAACTGCTTCCTGTATCTTTTAAGTTGTTGTGTTAGGGAATTGTTTTCTCTCAACAAAATCTTCATCTTTCTCAGCTTCCATTTTTACCACTCTGTCTCTGCTTCCAAGGATGTTACTTTAACATCTACTACTCAGGCCTGACACATAAGTTTCCACCTTTTCAGCCAGTATTCTTTGCTCTGGTTAAGAACCCTTACTGTTTTTAGCAAGCCAGTTTTTGTTTTCTCATATATTCTTTCACAGTTTCTTCTGAGCTACTACGTGGCATGCGTTTGACTGCTTTTCACTTCCAGCCATCAACCCATCTACTTGCTCTCATTTGTCATTTGTTTCAAATCTTTTTTAAATCTATGTGTCAAAAGATTGATTTTCCAGAAAACCTAATTTAAAATATGCCACCCAGCCTGCCACTTATGTTTCATAAAAAATATTATTCTATTATCCTGATATTTCTTTTCCTTCTGGATATATAATTCTTAGCTGTTAGTTTTAAAGCCACTTTTAATTCTTTTTTATTATATAAAAACACAGAAAAGTAACAAAGAATAGACATGAAACATTAGATGTACTTTTTGCCTTGGGGGAAAATATCTCTGGGAATTTCATGATTTAAGCTATTTGTTGAATCATAACTTCTTAGTATCTAAACGAATTTTAAGGCCAGCTCTGTTAATATTATAACTTTTGCAAATCTTCAGTTTAGGTTTGCGTTTTAAAAACTGGGACAACCAGGTTAATACGTGGCTACTGTCATGCAAAGTATATGCAATGCAAGTGAAATTTTGGCAAGAAGAGAAAATAGCAGGTGGTTTCACGTTCATGGTCTCAATTAACAAACCATACATCTTTCAGGTACAGACATTGACTGCCATTCTGGGCAATTCGGCTAAGCTTCCTAGTCCTCAGTTTCCTCAGTCCTAATAGTATAAATTCTTTCCATTTCAACACCTACCACTGACTTTATTAGGGATGAAGTGATAATGTGGCCTTCAGTGCTAGCTCCAACTGGTTGACAGTGGCTGCCCAGGTACTCACTCTTTTTTTTTTTTTTTTTTTTAGACGGAGTCTCACTGTGTCTCCCAGGCTGGAGTGCAGTGGCGCCATCTCGGCTCACTGCAAGCTCCACCTCCGGGTTCACGCCATTCTCCCGCCTCAGCCTCCAGAGTAGCTGGGGCGACAGCATGGGGCGCCCACCACCACCCCCGGTTAAGTTTTTTTTTTTTTTGTACTTTTAGTAGAGACGGGATTTCACCGTGTTAGCCAGGATGGCCTCTATCTCCTTACCTCATGATCTGCCCACCTCGGCCTCCCAAAGCGCTGGGATTACAGGCGTGAGCCACCGCGCCCAACCCCAGATACTCACTTTTGGAGGTGAATCAGGAAACTAAGTAAGCATTCAGTGCAAAGGAGTCTTGCCATTAATTATTCTTGTATATGATGGTTTTGGAAAAGAGAATGGTGGCAGACATCTGTGTATTTTTGGACTCTGGATGAGAAACTTTATGCTAATATCTAAAATTAGTTAAAATTTTAACTATTCTGAAATTAGTTAAAATTCTCATAGAAGAAAATCAGACAGTCAGCCAATTGATTGTATCCATATGCCAGGAGTTTATTCCTGGTAAAATCAACTATGGCTGGTGTGGACAGGCAAATTCTCTTCTGAGTGCATGGAGTTGCCCTTTCTACAGAATATTATGGGAGGAGTTAATCGAGATTAGCTTTAGATGTGTGGGCCAGATAGCAGAACATATCTAGTACTTTATTTGAAAAATACATTTATAGCTTCCTAAGATGACATTTTGAAGATGACAAGAGTTATTTGGATGTGAGCTGTTTTATATATCAGACCAAATGTATAGTCATACCTTAGGAAACAAAATTAGATTTTGTCCTTCAGTGTGGGCTACTGACACAGTGCATTGTTCCAGTTTAAATTTAAAATCCTCTCCAAGGCTGCTTGTTTTACATTAAGGGAAAATGAACTTCTAATGAATATTCTTTTTGCTGGTCACTTGCTAACTCATCCTAAGAATAAAATGGTTATTGGGAGGAAAGAAAATGACAGATATTAAAATGCAGGAAAACTCTTCGCATCTTGCTTGAACCTAGAATTACTCTTGGACTACCTTTACCTCCTTCAGACGTGGACTATTCTACCAAATGGAAGAACTTACTCTGTAAGGTCTAGGAGCCAGAGAAGGAATAGCATTCCTAACCCAAATGTCTGGCACTGTGACTTCTCTTCTACTAATACGCTCTTCTCTCTCTTTTCCTCCCTCTTTCCCTGTCTTTTCTCTCCTATCTGGTCCTTTTCTGTACTCAGCCCACACTCATTTTACTTCTCTCTTTCTCTTGTCACCTTTTCTCATATCTTCCAGGCATTGTGTTATCAGGGCAGATGTGCACATGGCGAGCCCTCATTTAATCTGTTCAGAGTGCCCTGGCTCATGTCTGAATGACTTAGCAAGGGTGGCTCTCTGCAGTTCAGGAATGCGATTTCCCTAATACTTATGGCGACTGTTACGATAGAGGAAATTTTCCCACCTACTCACTGAGCTTCCATTCTCTCATCTGTAATACTAACAATAGGCTGTTCCTTTCAGTGTTCAAGTGACATTTATACTTTAATACTGCCGAGGACCTTTGGTGCACGAGCTTCACATTGCTTTGTTGCCCTGCACACACTTAGGTTATTCAACAATCTTTTCTAAACACCTCCAGCATCACAGCCTCCTCAGCTCCTGCCATTTCTCTCAAGACTCTTTCACTTGTTCAACGTCATATTCGAAGTACTCGGAACTTTTCCACTTGTTCGCCAATAATCTCGCCCCAGGTTGAACAATTGCCTTTGGCTTCACTTTGGTTTCTGGACTATCTTTATTCTTTTTGGTTTAAATCCTAGCTTATTCTTCCTCCTTTGGTTCTGATTGAAATGTCTTTTCTTTACTTTCTTTCTTGTTTTTTTTTTTTTTTCTTTTCTAGAAACCTTCTTCATCATTTTTGTTGGTCTCTGGCTGATTCTTTTCTCTGTCTCCCTGCCAATTTCCCTCTAAATCATTGTGCCCACATATAATTGAAAAGTCCTCTGAACTCTATACTAAGATATCCTGGATTACTTCATTCTGATCTCAGGGCATTTCTTTCCTTCCTTCCTTCCTTCCTTCCTTCCTTCCTTCCTTCCTTCCTTCCTTCCTTCCTTCCTTCCTTCCCTCTTCTCTTCTCTTCTCTTCTCTTTTCCTCTCCTCTCCTCTCTTCTCTCCTCCTCCTCTCTCCTCTCCTCTCTTTTCTCTCTTTCTCTTTCTTTCTTTCTTTCTTTCTTTCTTTCTTTCTTTCGTTCGTTCGTTCGTTCGTTCGTTCTTTCTTTCTTTCTTTCTTTCTTTCTTTCTTTCTTTCTTTCTCATTTTCTTTCTTTCTTCTTTCCTTCCTTCCTTCTTTCTTTTTCTTTCTTCTTCTTTCATTCTTCTCTTTCTTTCTTTCTCTCTCTTTCTTTCTTTCTTTCTCTTCTTTCTTTCTTTCTTTCTTTCTTTCTTTCTTTCTTTCTTTCTTTCTTTCTTCTCTCTCTTTCTGTCTCTCTCTCTTCTCTCTCTCTTCTCTATCTTTCTTGGCCTTGGATTAAGATATCTGGGGTTACTTCATTTGGTTCTTAGTGCAATTAATAGAATTTACCTCCAGTTCTGGCATTTTGAATAAACGCAGTTCAATAAAACCCATTTTTTTAATCCCTCCCAACGACCTGTCTTCCTTGCTATTGTTTATTAGCTTTGTTATTTGAGGTCATCGTTTTTATATCTGGCCTCTTAACAATTCTTCAGTGGTCATTGCCACTGCCTCATAGTTCCAAGATGATCTGGAAAAATGATAGATCCTATGCATGCATAGTTCCTGCATTACATCTTTTTTAAAGGATATGAGTAGTAACAGGTCTCTGATTTGGCAATGGTTCTTTCCCAATGTCCCAAGAAAGACATTGTATCTGCTGTTTTATATTTGGTGGTTAAAATTCTTTATAAACATCTTTTAATCTTATTATTTCATGAAAGATCTACACCAAATGAATCATGAACCAATGCTCATAATGTTTGCATTGATGTTTGTAGTTTGTTACATAAGACAAACAAATATTATTCCTTTCACTTGAGAACTATTAGGTTGTAGAAGTTTGTAACTAATAAGCAATTCACCATAAACTTTGATGTCTTTTCTGTATTGAAGCAAACTTTCTTATGAGCATATGGGTTTAGTGACAGAGTAAGTCACTGTATAATGTATAATTATGAGATAATTATACATACATATTTCCTTAGATTGTAAATTCCTTTTAGGGCATGGGCCACTCATACTCATCCTTGTGCCTAACACAAATTTGGTCTTCATTACATAGATAAATAACTGAAGACTTCAATGAAAAATGATTTAAGAATTTATATTTGTAATTCCTTTTAAGTTCTGGCAAATTTTTTCAAAGTTATGCATCTTACCTTCCACTGGAAACCATGTCTTAATAGAAAGAACAGTGGATTTGCATTCAGAAGACAGGGGATCGAAGTCTTGCTACTTCCTAAAACTTTCTGAACCTCAGTTTCCTCAGGTGTTAACTGGAAATAGAATACATCTGACAGTGCTAATGGAAAAAGTGAGATAATAAGGGTTTAGTACTGTGTTGGTAGGCACTTAATAAATACTTTAAAAATACTAGAAGGTTCTTCTTTTTTTTTTTTTCTTGAGACGGAGTCTTGCTCCTTCGCCTAGAAGGTTCTTTATCTGGTTTCCATTATCGATTTTTAAAAATGTAAGAATAAAAATTTTTAGAAATGTAATCATTTACACTGAAAATCATTTAATTTCATCTTCTTTAAAAAATGTAGGGTTTTTTTGACTTTTGAAGATCAGTGGAGTGGAAGGAATTTTGTTTTCCTTAGAATCAAATGATCTGGGGGGGCATCTGCTTCTTGGAATAATAGGCCAAGGTGCTAGTGGATGACCTCTTTGCAGAAAAGAACTATAAAACTTGGCTCTAATACAAAGAGCAACTACTTGGAGAATGAACAGAAGCATTCCTTTGTATGTATTCAGAAGAGGGCCTTGAGGGGGTTTAGAAGTAGGTTCCTCGTTTTCTCCTCTCTTAGAGAGGCATAAACAAGGAAAACATATTTGCTTTCTTGCCAGAGAAGGCAGAAAACTGAAGCCAGGGACATGTGGCTGCTGAGAGGAGTAGGGGAATACCAGAAAGGAAAGAGTCAAAAAAATTCTGTCTACCCACATATCTGACTGATCCTTAGAACATTAATGTTTTGAACAGACTCAGCAGCTCAGCTAAAAACAACAAAAGTATGAAAAGGGACTAGAACTTCTACCCCTAAATCAGAATTTCAATTTAAGCCCAGTCAAAATAATTGCCTGCTAAAGTAAAAGAAGCAACATACATTGGCGGGCGGGTTTAGAATCTCCACAATTTAACATTCAAAAATCTAAAATAAAATAGAAAATTACCCAACATATATTAAAAAATCAAAACCAAAACAAATGAACAACAATAACAACAACAACAACAAACACACAACAAGAAAATGGAACAGAGTTGCTAGACGAAAGAAAATAAAATGGGTTCAACCCTAAGGTGAACCATATTTTAGAATCAGCAGAGAAGGACTTTTAAGCATAATAAGTGCTTAAAAGCACTCATCCTTAATGAGATAAAACTAAAATATGCTCACAACGAATTGCAAGATGTGAAATCTCAGCATAAAAATAAAAATGTTTAAAAAAGACCAAATGAAAATTATAGAACTGAAAATTACATAGAAACAATAAATCTCACCCATTTGTCGTGAAGATTAAATGCACATTTGTAATTCATCCAGCATAGTGCCTAGTATGGATTTTTTGTACTTTGCCTCTTCCCTCAAACATTCAGTCAGGATTATATTATGATTTTCATCATTCTAGGTCCAATTCAGCTTTCAGGGTAAATTCGAATTGGTGCACAAGCTCCTAGCTAGTGCAGATAGGATGATGATGATGATTATGATTATAGTGGCTTAAACAATAGAAAAGTATTGTCTTACAGTTCTGTAGGTCAGAAATATGATGCTGGGCTACAATCAAGATGTTGGCAGGGTTGCATACTGTTCTAGAGACAATGGGGGTGGGGGTATCTATCTTCTTGCCTTTCCCAGCTTGTAGAGACCACCTGCATTCCTTGGCTCTTGACTTGCTTCCTTTATCTATATAGCTACCAGTAACAAATCCAGTATTATTCATGAGGGTATCTTACTCTCTTAACCTCTGAAAAGGTTCTCTGCTTTTAAAGACTCATTTGATTAGGTTGGGCTTAGCTGGATGTTCAGGATAATCTTTTTATCTCAATGCCATTTAACCTTAATCATATCTGATGTCTTTTTTTTTTTCCATGTAAGGAACATGTCACAGGTTCTGGGGATTGGGATATGAACATCTTTGGAGGGGATGTTATTATTTATTTTCCCTCCATTCTCTCTTCTTAAAGTCTTAATGATTGATATTGATCTTCCATATCCTTTAACTTTCTCTAAAGTTATCCTTCTCTTTGTTCCTTTTATTTTTTTGTGCCCTGTCAAATTTATTAAAATAGATTTTTTTATTTAAAAATTTTTGATTTATATTCCAAATTGTGAGGACAGTATAGGAATTCTCATATACTGTGCATTCAGTTTCTCTTATTATTAACATCTTACATTAGTATGGTACATTTGTTATAACTAATGAACTAGCACTGATACATTATCACTAATTGAAGCCCATATTTTATTTAGATTTCTTTTGTTTTTACCTAATGTCCTGTTTGTTTCAGGATCCCAGCTAAGATACTAAATTACATTTAGTCATTATGTCTCCTTAAGCTTTTCTTGGCTGTGACAGCTTCTCACTTTCCTCATTTCTGATGACCTTGAGAATTTTGATTACTAGGTAGATACTTTGTAGAATACTCCACAACTGGAATTTACCGGTTGTCTTTCTCGTGATTCAATGGGGGTTACGGGTTTTTGGGAGGAAAATCACAGAGGTAAAGTGTCATTCTCATATTGTATCAACAGTATATACTATCAACATGACTTATCACTGATGTTAACCTTCCTCATCTGATGACATGGCTTTTGTCAGGTTTCCCCACTATAAAGTGACTCTTCTCTCCCTTTTTTCGTCATGTACTTTTGGAAGAAAGTCCCTAAGTTCAGCCCACACTTGAGGTGTGAGGAGTGTTGGTACTCCCCCTTCTTGAGCAGGGAGTTTCCACATAAAGTACTTGGAGTTCTTCTGCATGAAAGATTTGTCCTTCCTACTTTATTTATTTACTCAATTATTTCTATCAGTATTTCTATCAACACATACACACTTTGTGTTATAATTTAATACTGCCTTATTTTGTTGCCCAATTTTTTGTCCCTTTGGTCATTGGGAGCTCTTTCAGTTGGTGCTGGGCTCGCTCATTGTGGAGTTTTCTGTTGGCTTTTTTAAAGCATTTCCTTACTTGCTGGAACTATACGATGCTACAGATTCATTTTGCGGGCTTCCTGTCTTAGCTTTCAAAACATCCATTTCTCCAAGGAGCCCTGGTTCCTTTTATTAGAGAATGATATGAGGAACCAAGATCTTTGCACGAAGTGTGCTTGTTGCCATTGTTGTGTTGTTGTTTCTCTATTTTTTTACCTGACAGGACAAGGAAATATATGATGAATGCTTAGTGCCTATATGTACACACATGCATAAATCTTTTTATAGATAACCATCTGTGTTTATAATAACCAACCATGAGTCATCCTGATCTCTCCAACTCTATTTCATCACCAAATGGATCATTCTTGCCTACTCCCTTTTCTCCTTTGTAACCTCACACTCCAACAGTTAGCAACCTGACTCCACTGACACCATCATTTTTGACTATCCAGCATTTTTACTTCCTGTGATTGCATTTCCTCTGTAAACCGCCCATCTTTCACTCCCAGTTCATATGGCATAGTGGAGTTGATGCTACTTGTTGGAGTAATGGTTGCGTTCATTTACCCAGTCCTGGCTAGTTAGTACAAGTATTTTTCTTGGCTATGGATACTGCTTCTGTGAGAGACAGATGGCCCAGATTCTCCTCAATTCCAGGGCTTCTGTTGGCATAAATGAAGTCCTGAAAGAAAGAGAAATTTTCTTTCTGCTGAACTCGGAGCTGTAATGATGCAAGTTTCATTTTCCAGGTGAATGCCCTGAGGGGAAAATCTACCTGTGAAAAATGTAACATATAGAAAAGTGGACTAAAAGATGGGTAGAGATATCTTCCTGATGACCACATCTGAGCACCTGGATCCAGTGACACCTCCCCATGAATGTTTCCATTGTGAACCAGTGACTTCCCTACTAAGCCCGTTTGGTTTGGATTTATGCATTTGTAACCACAATCTCTTAAGTCCTTTACCCACCTAGGATTAACTAGATTTTATTAAATTTATGATTCTAAGGCACTGGAATGCAACACACACATTAGGATAATATCCTGTAATCCCACAGATTTCACTAAACCCAAAGTTTATCTATAATCTCTTGAGAGTTATACCCTAACTACAGTATTTCCTTTGGGTGAAAACTAGAAATTTTGCACTGACAATTGGGAAAATTTGAATTTGAACCACTGGAAAATAAAGTGCCATATCTGTCTTTAATAATAAGTTGAAGCAGACTGAAAGTCATTGAACTTTTGCCTCCCTCTTTATGCATATTTTTTCTTATCATTTATCTGAAAATATATAAACTGTAAAATGAATAGGAAAACCTTAATTGAAAGAGGTTGTCAGCTCTCTTAGTTGCTTAAGGGATTGAAGGAGGTTTCATAATTTCAGTCTGGATTTGAATGTCTCTGCCAATTTTTAAAAATTTGATTCAAATACATTAATAGTACCCCTCCCAATATCATAAACTTGTTAGTATAGTTTCTTGTATATTTGTTTTTCAAAGGTTTATTAAAAGTCTACTGTACGTATATGATAGATTGTTGATTGTATTCAGTACAAGGTTTAAACCATCTTTTAAATGAGGATGCTGAACTAAATATTTTGCAAACTACAGTTCTTTATTCTATCAAGAGGACTGTGTGACCTTCAACCTCTTTGCTCCAGTGCACTTATCTTTATTTATTTAATAACAATTTTTTTTTTTGAGACTGAGTCACTCTCTGTCACCCAGACTGGAGTGCAGTGGCATGATCTCGGCTCACTGCAACCTCCACCTCTCAGGTTCAAGCTATTCTCATGCCTCAACCTCCCACATAGCTAAGATTACAAAAGTGTGCCACCATGCCCAGCTATTTCTTTTCTTTACTTTTTTTTTTTTTTTGTATTTGTAGTAGCAATGAGGTTTTACCATGTTGGCCAGGCTTGTCTCGAACTTCTGGCCTCAGGGGATCTGCCCGTCCCGGCCTTCCAAAGTGCTGGGATTACAGCCTTGAACCACTGCACCCGGTCACTTATAAAATTAGAACAGAGTGCTAAATGATCTCTGTGTCTTGAAAAGTCATAAAGCCTTTTTTTTTTTTTTTAATGAAATGCCACTTTTTCCTAAATTATATTGTTTAAAACCTGTGTACCTTAACTAATGTGGCCTTAATAAGATTAAATTTTTATACACTTTATCTCTGTGATTCCTGATTGCAAACACTTGCTTGAATATGCGCAAAATTTAGTAATAGATTCCTTGGTATAATTGCAAAACCATCTTGCTAACTTTTGCTGATCTACCTACATCACTTCCTTCTTATATTCTTTTTCAACTTGGTGTTGTTATTTAATTCTACATTTACAGAAAAGTGACAGTCTGAGTTCTTAGTATTGTTTAAATCTCTATTTAGCTGCAGGTTAACATTGAAACATTTGTTTTTAGAATAAAAAAAAAAAACAAAACCTTTAGGGCAATTACAGCTTCTATTATATTGACCTGTGTACCATGTGAGAAATTTTTACCATCATTTAAAAAATTTGTTTGCCTACTTTTCAAAA
Organism: Macaca nemestrina; assembly: GCF_043159975.1. NCBI lineage: Eukaryota > Metazoa > Chordata > Mammalia > Primates > Cercopithecidae > Macaca > Macaca nemestrina. Next base: position 48,051,322 of record NC_092127.1, on the reverse strand, counting down.
TGTTTGAGCTAATTCTCAACTAGAAGCAATGTTTGAAATAATTCTCCAACTTCAGGATGCTTACAATAGGTGAGATACCTTATCAGTTATTTGGTTCTTTTGACCCAACAGTTTGGAAACTTTGTGTTAGGGGGACACACTTATTCACATTCCTGATGTTTCCCTTCCGGAGTGAGACATCCATTCACGTAAGGACCCTGGCCTCTTTTCACTCCCTGACTCTCTCCAGGCCCTACAATTCGCCTAATCATCATGAGTTGGGAAGTAGAAACAATCCTGTATTGCGCTTCCCTTTCCTCTGCTCTTTCTCCCAGGAGGCACGTGCCCTTTATTATCTCAATCATACTACCCTAGCAATAAAGTCCCTGCTCTCTACTGAGCACAGTCTTGCCTTAACTATGCCTATAAATGTTGCCACTGTTTATAAGCCTTGGATGGCTATTTTATCCTTCAAACTATTTAACACTGTTTTCCAATCTCACCAAGAGTGACCTTTTAACTTGTCAGATCTTTCAAAGAAAATCCCCAACTTTTTCTGACACTCTAATGAAGCAAATACATTTTTTTTAACTTATGGCTCTAGGTAATACCTAAACTAACAACGATTAAAATAACCAACCTTTGTTACCTAATGAATTGCAGTAAAGCTTAGTGAAACTGTATTTTCTAACTTCTTTTCCCTCATTCATTCTCTGTTCAAAGACATGTCTGAGAGTTTACGGTGGCAGTGGTTGTGTTAGACAGGGTAAGCTATCTCCTGGGCATGAGAACCTCTTACAGCTCTGCTCACCCTTTTATCCTAAGGGACAGGAGCTGGTGATGCTGACTGGACATGAGTTGAGACATGTGAGACAAGAGTAGAAAAAGGCCATTTTATAAGAAGATTCAGCTTGAACCCTGCAGAGAAGGTGGTAAGGTAGCTTGCCAATGATGAAAGACAAAGCAGAGAGAATGGGTGCTGATAGACTAACTCACAAGTCATGAGTCCCTGAGGTTAATTGTTTAGACATGATAGAAAAAGAAATGTAACATACTTACATGTTTGTTGCTTATATCTTACATCTTTGATGCTATAGACCTTGTGTTTTTTTTGTTGTTGTTGTTGTTTTGAGACAGAGTCTTCTCTGTCGCTCAGGCTGGAGTGCAGTGGTATGAACTTGGCTCACTGCAACCTCCACCTCCAGTTCAAGCGATTCTCCTTGCCTCAGACTCTCGAGTAGCTGGGATTACAGGTGCCCACCACCACACCCGAGTTTTGTATTTTTAGTAGAGCCGGGGTTTTGCCATGTTGGCCAGGCTGATCTAGAACCTCTGACCTCAAGTGATCCGCCCACTTTGGACTCTCAAAGTGCTGGAATTACAGGCATGAGCCACTGTGCTGGATGGGTGCTACAGACTTTGATATATTATTTGAGGTGAAGGAGCTCACTCTCAAACTGTGTCTTTCACCCTTAACAACTAAATTAAAATTAAAGCACAGAGCTGACACTGAGTTTTTTTTACTCTTTTTAAATCCTATTGTATTTGCAGTGTCATTATATAAGGTACTTTGGGCCCAGAATAGAATCACATGTATATAACAGCCAAATGACTCAGGTTGATATCACAGCATTTTCCAATCTAGCAGTGAACCTTAGAAAGGGTAATTATGTGTTTACATAATAATCCCCTTCTTTTAAAATGGAGATTAAAAAAAGGAGAGTAGGAAATGTAAAAACACTTGAGAAGCAAGTCCAGACATGTTGTAAATTGTGAAAAAAATGCATGATTATTATGCCTACCCTGTGCTTCTGGGGCTTTCCTGCTAGCATTGCCTAAAAATTTTTGGCAAAGAGAAAACAGTTGGATCACAGGGCAGCTCTTACCCTCAGGTGTAATGGATATGCCAAGCCTCAGCATACCAAACCCATTGCCCATTAGTGATGAAACTCTTCTGCCTATCCCCTTGATGGAAGAACAGTCTTTGTGACTGATGATTTTTAACCTTTTCCCACTTCTCCATTCTAATGAGACAAAAATGAGTAGACTTAAGGAGAGTAACTGACCCACAGGCAGTCTAAGACTGACCAGGAGGGTGTTATCTCTGTGGTCTACTTTAAAGCAGTGGTCCCCAGTCTTTTTGGCACCAGGGACCGGTCTCGTGGAAGACAATTTTTCCATGGACTAGGGTGGGGAGGTAGTTTGGGAATGATTTGAACATATTACATTTGTTGTGCACTTTATTTCTATTATTATTAGATTGTAATATATAATGAAATAAATTATACAGCTAATCATAATGTCAAATCAGTGGGAACCCTAAGCTTGTTTTCTTGCAACTAGACAGTGCCATCTGGGGGTGATGGGAGACTGGGACAGATTATCAGGTATTAGATTCTCTAGAACCCTTACATGCACAGTTCACAATAGGGTTCACACTCCTATGAAAATCTAATGCTGCTGCTGATCTGACAGGAGGTGGAGTTCAGGAGGTAATATGGGCAATGGGGAGCAAGCTTCACTTGCTGGCCCGTTGCTTACCACCTGCTGTACAGCCAGGTCCCTAACAGGTTACAACTGGAAGAGGTCCATGGCCCAGGGGCTGGGGACCCCTGCTTTAAGGGAAAAAAAACCTCCAATCTTGTCCTTGATTTCAGAAATGTGACCTAAGTTTTAGTTATCACTGTTGCTGGAGGTTGAAGGATAGATGCAGAGTTGGGACATATGGCCATAAGAGACAGCTGCTGTGAATACTAAAAAGAAGCACGTTGACAAAGACGCAACGGATATGCAAAGAGGGGAATAGAAAGGCACCCACCTTAACACCTTGAGAAAGACATCATTAGAGAGAGAAGACTGAGGGTGGGTCCATTCCCTGGAGTCACCTCAGTCTCTGATGCTGTTCTAGTAACGTGCCCATTCCTGTCTATGGATCAGATCTCTTTTCAGTAAATCCTCTTTTCTTTAATTTAGTTGATTACATTTCCATTCCTGAAATCCAAACCACCAAGTTATTTCTCAACACAAAATGAAATAATATATGCTTATTGTCATATGTTCCCTCAGACTTTTCCAGTTTTGCTTTAGTGGCAAAATTCAGGCTTCCTTTTGTATGAATGAGTGAGGACATATTTTTATTCAACTTTTTTTTCCCGACATTTTAAAATGGAGTATCTTAGGTATTTCAGGCTTTAGTGAAGTTTTTGCTGGAATGTTCTGTTAGGGAACATTAGAGCAAGACAGATATTTTCTCTGGCCACAAAACCTAGAGTGATAAGAGCATGATTATTTAAGTCTTGAATATAGTTGAATTTAATCTGAAGTCCAACAATACCTAGTGACATCTGGTCAATTCAATAAACTCACTTACTTTAGCGTTTTCTCTGTTGTTTCAGGCTCCCCATGCCAGCTGGTATTTATGGCTTAGAAGGGCATTGAACTACTGCTGCTCAATGTATTCTCTGCCACGTAATATGTCCTGTCTAGACTTTTGCCATTGATATTTATTCTCACGTCCATTAAGATTTCCCTGGACCTGTTTTAGTCTCTTTATGAATTAAATAGGCTAGTGCTTTTCAAATACGTGAGGTGAAGAATGAGCTTCCTCTTCCTGATTTTTTCTTAATCGATTCTAGTGTGCAACTCAGCACATGAATGTGAAACTACAAATTGCTCTATACTTTATTCAAAAAGGGAGTCCACTGATTATGCATTTGGATGTTGTGACAAAGCCAATTGTTATAAAAGTTTCTAAATGCTTCCACGCTTCCTTTCAGTTTCAAATTTATTTTATAACTGACTTTTTTTTTTTTTTTTTGAGATGGAGTCTCACTCTGTCGCCTAGGCTGGAGTGCAGTGGCGCGATCTCGGCTCACTGCAACCTCTGCCTCCCGGGTTCAAACGATTCTCCTGTCTCAGCCTCCAGAGCAGCTGGGATTACAGGTGCATGCCACCACGCCGGGCTAATTTTTGTATTTTAGTAGAGACGGGTTTCACCATGTTGGTCAGGCTGGTCTCAAACTCCTGACCTCATGATCTGCCTGCCTTGGCCTCCCATAGTGCTAGGATTACAGGTGTGAGCCATCACGCCCGAACTGTCTCTTGACAACCAGTTTGTGAACTGCTATTCTGCTGTGGCTCACACTTTGAGTAATGCTGAGATAAGTCACCCTTTTCTGTGGTTCCTTGTTAGACATGGAGACACCTTTTAGTCATTAGCTCACTCAGCTACCTTGTGTACCTTTTCTGTGGGCATGGGAAACTTTGGAATATTCTCATGTATCATTCCTGTGCTTGTGACCTCCATAGCTTTCATCAGGAGGGAAGACACGTGTCCCTTCTCCCTCTGCTCTTGGAGATCAAATGGCTCCTTGGGGCTTACCATGGTTATTACTCATCTGGTTTGAGTCTGGGAGTGGGTTAGCGAACTCATTAGGGTTCTTGAGAACCTGGCATTTAAGATCTCTTTATCTCTTCTTTTCTTAAGTTCTTTCCTATTCCACATTAGGTAATATTTATCTAGTATTGGGAACAAATGTAGAGGATAAACTGGCTCTCATTCTCTTTTATTTTTAATATTTAATAAAATATACTTTATTCTCTTACTTCTTAATGACTTAGAGAGGCTAAAAGATGAACAATGAAAAACACATATTTCATTTTACTCTCCAAAGTTTCTCTTTTACAAAGCCTTTCCCCTACTTTCAATTCAAGTGTTTATTTTTAAATCCCAAAGTGAAAACTTCCCCTCTCTTTCTCTGCATTCAGCTATGTTGCACCTTGACCAAGGCAGTGGGGTCACTTGAATGGGGAGTGGTGAGAAACTTCAGTTAATTTCACAGAAATAAGTCTACTATATGAGTATATATGTGGCCTCAAAAATTTTAGTCTTTTTTGAGTAAACAATTTAGGCTTCCTTTTGTGCATGAATTTTACTCATGTTTTACTCAAAATGAGTAAAATTTTGGGGGCTGCATGTATACTTACTCATAGTTTTACAGAAATCTGCCCACAACAGTATTTCCCATTTCTCACTTTTCAAATATTCAGAATTTTCAGGATGGTGTGGCATCTGTGGAAGAATCAATCTCAGATCTTCCCTCTAAATCACCTGCTGCATGGAGCATCACCGATAGTCCCAGTTGTCACATGTTTGGATTCACACATTTACAACAGAGATGGAATGCATATGCAAAGAGAAAGAAAATCAGAGAAAGACATCCACATTTGACACCTTCAGAAAAAAAAAAAAAAACAAAAACCATTAGATGTAGAGGAGACTGAGGGAGTATCCAGACCAGGCCCCACTTTCCTGAGGCTGCTCCCAGCTAATGACTAAGTAATGTGAAGGTACTAGCACCAGAAATTCCTGCAGTAGCATGATTCTTCTAATAATCAACTTTGGCTTAGGGATTCCCCATTAACCTGGCTGAGACAATCTTAGAACTATGCTTCAGTTGGAAGCCCTGCTTATCCAAACTTCCTTTCCTCTCTCCCTTTCAGGTATGACTCTTGCATTGATGTGTGAATATTCTCCCTTCCTATTTCTGATGTCTCCTCCTATATCCTCCACAGATGTTCCCCTGAACAATCTTGTTATCTATAATCATGTCTTGATGTATGCTTCTCAGGGGACATAAACTGACACACGTTAGTAGATTGAAAACCACTGGTTTAAACTATAGTAGCCTGGTCTTCAAATATATAGTCATGGAAAAGGTCAGGATATAAATCAAGATGTATGCTGTGCTTTTCTGATTAAAGTGAGTCTTAGTTTCTCAGAGCTGGGTGGGTTCTGAGAGGGTCCTATAGGGCTTCTAAGCTCTGCAGTAGAAGAGTTGGAGATTATGGTACCCACTATAGTTGGTGCAGGTAAAACTAGCATATGAAGAAAATGTAAAGGAAATCCATGCACTCTTTCTTATCCTCATTAGACTATAATCCGTTGTCCTGTATTCTGAAGGAGTAAGCAATGAGTCTTGATTGTTCTCATATGCCTATCACTGGCAATCGAACAGTGGGCAGAAATATATGCCTTGGAGTGAGCCTGAAATACTGCTTCCTCTTTCATATAATGGGCGGAGAAAGGGTTTTGTGAAATATAACCCACATTATTGATATTGTCATTGAATTTGCTTTTGTGCTTCTGGAACCTTTTGGAAATGTTAGAAAATAATTGGGATAGTTATTAATCTCTGTACACAAAGGTATACTGTTTTGTGGGTTATGTCATCCCATTCTTGAGGTGATAGAAAGTGCTCCTGTGAGAAATAAGTCACTAACTTGATTTGATTGGGTTTAAGTTTCATCATTGGTAGACTGTATATTTCTCCGTGTGGTGACTTATCTAAGCTATGCATCTAACCCTCTCCCCTGCTTTTTGGAATACTAGAGTTTGTCATACCCGGGTAGAATGACTTCAAGAAGCAAAACCAATTATTTTGGCTGCTCATTGCTGAGGGCAGGGACTCTACTGCCAGAATAATCACTAGCTGGGACTAGGAGTCTCTCAAATTGTTCCATTATGCCAAACAAACAAACAATCATTTTTTGGAGAGCTGGAGACATGAAAAGGTAGCTTGGAAATAAGGAAAGCAGTCTTATCACAAGCGCTGATGAGAAAAGTTAAGGTTGTAGACTCAGGCTCTAAGAAAAGGGTTTATTCTTCAGAAGGTGGAGATAATAACAACTCAACTCAGGAGTATGAAGTAGCACCTGTGAGAACCGAACATGTCCAACACAAATTATTTCCTTCTCTTCACTTCGCCTAAAGAACTAATCAGATAGACTGGAATTGGATTCCTGTCTCTACCATTTGTGATTGATTGTGGTCTTGGACATACGCCATAATCTATATACCTCAGTCGCTTCTCCTTAGTGCAGGTAATAAAATCTGTTTGCAAGATTCGTGTGAGGAATACTTGAGGAAAGGTCTCTCTTGGGACACTGTGAACTTGGCCTGTTGTAAATTTATGTTTATATAGTTATCTATGGCGGCTGAGTTTTTTAAAATAAGCTTTCTTTTGGTACACTGTGGTTGGCATTGTTCAAGAAGGGGGCTGGTGTCAGTGTACTGGACAACTCTGGGGAATTGGTCCTTTGCAAATTTCCTGAGCCAGGAGAAATTGGCTTCATATTAGGAGGGTCTCTGACAATTTCATTGCTTTGTTGGGATATTAGTAAAGCCTTAAAGGGTTCATAGCTTTCTAAATATCTAAAATGGTAGAATAAAGAGACTTTAATGATTTAAGCTTTTAAATTTCAGCACCCAACCCCTTTTCAAGATCTACGTCTTACCACCCAGGCACTCCTGCTTTTATCTTTTCATGCCAGTGTTCTCAACTTTCCCCCCGTACTTGCAGGGCTTCATGCAACATAGAACAATGGCCTCTATATTGTAGGAACCATGTAAAATGATGGGATCCGAGGTACAAAGCTAGTTACCTTAATTCTAATCTCTCACTCACTTTCTCCTATGAGTTTGATTCCTTTTGACCATCTGTTTCTTGTCTCTTGGAAGAAGGTTAAAAACAATCCCCCCCGTCATTTATTCAGAAACTATTGTGTGACCAGGTAATTGTGTGAATTGTTTACATGTTATTTTGTGTCATTCCACAGCACTTCTATGAGAGACTATTATGCTGGTGAGGAATCTCAAGTCCGACCAAAGGTCTTATAGCTTATAAATGGAGGGGCCCAAATTGCAGCCAGGCCTATCGACTTAAACTTAGGTGATTTTTCCAGAGCATCATGCTTGGATTGTTCATTTGTCTCTGATACTTGGTCTTCCAGGCTTGTTTCTGTCAACTTACATACTGACCCTCTAACGAGAATGATCCTCATTCTCATTCTCTGGGCATACTACAATTGGATTGTATATCACATTTTGTCCTCTAATATCTGTCTGCCCTTCAGGACTGGCTTTAGTTTGCTGCTAAAGTCCATCACGCTGCCATCAGAATCTGCTGTGCACTGGCAGCCCTCCATCCTACAGCTGCCCACGTTCTACAGCATACTACATTTGCAATTTGTACAGCATTTGGAAACCTTTTCTCTCAGATTCATCATTGAATGTCTTTTTGGCAACATACCTGTCTATATAATTTTAATTAATGTGCACTTTTAAAAGCTACCTCAAAGTAGCATTTACCACAGGTTTGAAAGTAGAAATAATGTCAAGTTTAAATAAAAGCAAAAGAGACTAAAACACATTTAAAAAATTGAATTTAACTTTCTAATAGAACATGGGTCAGTTGCTATACGCATTTTTATTACAGAGAATTTTTTGGTATTTTTGGCCATATAAATTTATATTAACTTTATGCTTTAGTCTTGTAAAATGGTTAGGAGCAGGAATATGGAGAGGTAGGAGGAGAGTAGACGGCATTGAAAACATGGGTTTTATCTGTGAAAATATTGAAGCTATAAATATTTCTTGGAAGCTGCCTGGGAATCTGAACAGGAAAGACTCACATTGTATTTTAAAAGTTCTGTTCCTTTCCTAAAGTCAACTACTAGCTTTTCAAACACACATAGAAAGCAGATTATCCTGTGACACGTTACATTGAAGAAAAACAAAATATTTTCAAAGATACCATACCAATAATTTAAAATAAGATATTGAATAGAATTTAAACAAGATTAAAATTAAGAAAAAAATATGTTTTAAACAAAAAAGGGTAAAAGAGGTCCACTTATAAAGGCAACTGTTGATTTAAAATTATTAGAACTAAGTATTTGTTTGTTGCTTTACAAATTGCAACTGAAGATTTAAGGGTTTTTTTTTTTTTTTTTTTTTTTTTTTGTATTTTTAGTAGAGACGGGGTTTCACCGTGTTAACCAGGATGATCTCGATCTCCTGACCTCGTGATCCGCCCGTCTCGGCCTCCCAAAGTGCTGGGATTACAGGCTTGAGCCACTGCGCCCGGCCGGGTTTTTTTTTTTTTAATGGAAATACTTTTCTAACTTTGAGAGATTGCAACAGGTGCTTTATGGTTATGAACTGCCAAATAGATCCTGTAAATGGAATCCAGTTAGTTCAGAGGAAATTCAAAAAATTCTCTAAAAATTACAAACACCAACGGAAAAATATGGATTTGTCTTTTTATACAAGTGACAGAAAGCAACAAGAATGGTGCTCACATGTTAGTGTTTTGATGTGCATCTAGCTTTTATTTAAGCTCATTGCACTTCTCCAACACTGCTGAACTTCCAAATGTCATAACCTCTGGGACAGTGGCAGTTGCTTCTTATTGAAAACTTTCTCAGCATGGATGCAGTACATTGTTCGTCTATAATGAAGGTGATCCAGAAATATATTGGCTGTCAAAGCTGCATCTCACTGGCTTTCTTTCTTTCTTTCTTTTTTATGGTGGAAGATAAAGTGGCTACCTCTGAGACAAGTTCAAGTTTTTCAAAACTTCATTTTCCACCAGCTCTGTTGCAATCTCTAGATGTTATAATCAAGAAATTAAAAATGCTTAAACACTGAAAATTGATCAATTATTGGTTTGCTTCCACTTCTACCCACGTCACCTAAAACATGCATTCGGACCATAGATTTTCAGGGAAGTATAGCTCATAAAAATGATTGAAGTTTGTGAAGAATGGATATGATCATCTAAATTACTCAAAACAACTAAAAGGAAAACTCAAATACATGAATGATTTTTATCTTCACATGAATAAGATGTGGTTTTAAGCTCATGTTGATAGAAAATTGTATTCAGGTCATTAAAAGAGACATGAGTGCCCAATATTCCTCTCAAAAAGAAAATGTCAAACCACAAGAGGTTGTAGCTTTTGGAATGAAGCTAAATATGACCAGAATTATTATTTTCATTTTTTTTTTTTTTGAGATGGAGTCTTGCTCTATCGCCTGGGCTGGAATGCAATGGCGCAATCTCGGCTCACTGCAACCTCCGCCTCCTAGGTTCCAGCAATTCTTGCCTCAGCCTCCCAAGTAGCACTGGCTAATTTTTATATTTTTAGTAGAGACAGGGTTTTACTATGTTGGCCACCACGAACTTCTGACCTCAGGTGATCCACCCACCTTGGTGTCCCAAAGTGCTGGGATTACAGACATGAGCCACTGCACCCAACCAATGACCAGAAATTTATAAAAACATCAGGTAGGCCAAAGGAGATGAAGAATGTAAAGTCAGAGACTTTTTTAAATATTAAGGATTTTCTTCCTGAAGTAATGCTCAAAGTGTCCATTACCTAAGTCTTCAGTTGTAATGCATCTACGTTTAAGTATACAGCAAAGAGCTCAACTGACTCAAACTGGACATCTCTGGTATCAAAATATGACTTCCTTGATTTGTATGGTAGGCCTAAACACTGATTCTCAACCAAGAGATTGTGCTACCTTAGGGGACTTTTGGCAAAAATATCTGGAGTCACTTTCAGATATCATGACTTGGGGTCACGGGGGGGTGTGCTTGTGGCATCTAGTTGGTAGAAAACGTGCTGCTAAATATCCTATAATGCACAAGACAGCTTGCAACAATGAATTGTACAGTCTGAAATGTAAATAGTGCTGAGGTTGAGAAACCCTAGCCCAGACGCAATCTTAATAGGGCAACTAATAAGAATAGTGTAAAATTAAAAAAAATTATAAAGGATGATTTTCAAGAATGCAATAAAACTGCCACTAGAGTAGAAACTGTAGAGTCCACAGAGAAGACAGCTTCTATCAATATCACATAAATGCATATATGTTTACTCCATAGCTTAATTCACAGTATTTTAGCACATATTGGTGCTTCTGCAGCAATGTTAGAAGTAGCCCACGCTCTGGTTTTCAAGTAAAAGATAAACTTCTTGCTGGGAAAATAACGTATTTTATTCTGTGTGAGTGTTGTATTGTTCTATGTGAAGCATCAGAATGTGAGTAAAATGGAAATTCCCATCTTTATATCTGGCAGTTGATTTTGGCTTGGTCTGAGAGCAGAATTTTTGTATTCTTGATATGTCTAGGAGCCAAAAAAGTACAAATATGATTTAGACATTATTTGAAGGAAGATAGTACTACTGGCATCACTCTAAAAATTTTCAGAATAAAAATTGTTTAGACCTTGGGAAAAAACAAAGTCAATAAAATGAATTCCATCAAGAAACACATTATTTGTATGATTTAATAGATAATTTTGGCTCTGAAACTAAGTTTATGTTTCCTTAAAATGTATTACTTGAGGATATGAGAGGCCAAATTTGTAACTGATGTTGACAACAATTTATTGTGGAGGGAAGGATTATTGATATTCTTCATGTAGTGGGAAAAACCATGCAATTGTAGTTGTCTTCCTTGAATTACTGAAATTAGAATGTTTCTGAACTAAAAATCTGTTGGCAGCAGAATTGTTCTTCTTTGGCCTTTGTGTAATGTGATCAGCCTTTTTTTTTTTTTGTATTGTAAATTTGTTAAGACCTCTGTTAGCATTTTTAAGATTTATCTGCATTTTTGGTGAAACCCTTAAAGACTAAATACTATGTGCAAAATTATTTTATTTTAGAGGTGAACAATCTGATTAAGGGGTGACTAGCTTATTTGACAGCATTGTTGACTCAGTTTAGCATTTATGTACTATCATTAAAATAGCAAACAATCTATATAGTATTCAGAATATTTAGAACATGTACTAGGAGTCCACTCTTCTTCATTATACCTGTTGGCCTTACCTGCCTTGGATTATTGATCTGTGCCTTTTGGCAGAGTAATAACTGTTTACCGTGATCTTTTTGCTCCTTGCCTCTTATAAGTATCATTGATGCTGCACTTCTTTCTGAGGATCATCAACTGTGTTCCAGCTCATCCCCCATCTCTAATGGAAGGCCTTGAACATGGAAGATGGCACCTCCATAATATGGCAGGGAGACCTCTGAGCTTTTGAAAAAATAATGAGCTTCCATGAAAGGACACAGTGATAGCAGCAAACTCTTTCTAGAGACTCCCTTCACCTCTATAGGAGGTTTACATAGCTATTTCTTTTAAGATACTATGATTCAAATACAAATATTATTTTTAAATAAACTGAGGCTCAGGGAGTACGCATCTGAGACTCAATGTCTAACTTCTATTTGATTGAAGTAAGAAAGCCCATTTGAACAATATGAGAGTAGCTGTGCAGGGAACAGGAAAGGAATTAAGTATCTTTTAATTTACATTTTGGTGGCCCCTTGAGGTCAATATGCAGGATCCCAAACCCAAGCTCAAAATATAAATCAAGATTTCCAGCATGCATGTTTTCCTTATTTTTTTTTTTTCCTATAAAGAAAGGTCAGTGGGAAATGTTTACACTTCTGAGTATTGGATTTCTGAGAATGTATTCCCCTTTTAAAATAATGTATCATTTTAGTTAGGATGTCCAGTATGGTGGACCCTAGTCATAAGTGGATATTTAAATTTAAATTAATTGCAATTAAATACAATTAAGAAGTTACTTTTTAAAATGTGCTAACTACATTTCAAGGGCTCAAGAGCCATATTTCACTAGTGGCTATCATATGGGACAGGGTGATAATAGGGCATTTCTCTCATTGCAGTCATTTCTACTGGACAGTGTTGCTGATTTAGAATAAGCCATTGTAGGCAAAAGTCACTGAAATATAGATAATAAGAAAAAGTCTTTTTTCATTATTTGTGTGCTTTTCTAAATGTGTTTAGGAAAACCCAATCATATATGATGTCTTTTTTCATTATTTGTGTGCTTTTCTAAATGTGTTTAGGAAAACCCTATCATATAAGATGTTTTTACATATGTTTGTGAGAAAGAAGTCAGTGTGATAATTAACTTTATATGTCAACTTGACTGGGCTAGGGAGTGCCTAGATGTTTGGCCAAACATTATTCTGGATGTGTCTGTGAGGGAGTTTCTAGATGAGATTAACCTGTAAGGCAGATGAGATTAACATGTAAGGGAGTAGACTGTGTAAAGTAGATTGCCCTCCCTAATGTGGGAGGGTCTCGCCCAGTCAACTGCAGATGAGAATAGGAGAAAAAGCTGAGTAAGAGGGAAATCCTTCTGCCTGACTGAGTTAGGACATTGGTCTTTTCTGGTCTTCGGACAGGACTGAAACATTAACTCTTCTTGACTTTAAAATTTACTAGCTTTGGGACTGGAAATTACATCATTGGCTCTCCTGTATCTCCATCCAGCCGAATGCAGATCTTGGGACTTCTTAGCCTCTGTAATCACATAAGCCAACTCCTTGTAATAAATCTCTCTCTCTCTCTCTCTCTCTCTCTCTCTCTCTCTCTCCCTCTCCCTCTCTCCCCCCTCCTTCTTTCTCTCTCTCTCCCTCCTTTCCCCTGCTATGTGTGTGTGTGTCTGTATAAGTGTGTGTGTGCCTGTGTGTACACACACAGCTATATCCACTATATCTATATCCAAAAACATACGTTCTATTGTTTAACAATGTTTTTCTAGAGAACCCTTTGTATTCTAGCAAAGACCTAAGAAAGGAAGGGAAATAAAGGTTTTGGTAAATAATTGAAAGGTGAAGTTAGTCCCTTGGATTTTCTTTCTTTTGTGTCTTAACTTACCAAGTTCCAGCCAGAAAATGATCCAATAAAAGAGACATGTGCTCATCTGTGAGGCAAGCAAAGGTGAAAGGGGCAAAAAAACACTGGAAACAACCAGATAGAGTTGCAGGGGAGGAAGATATGAGAGTCAGAAAACAAATGGCAAGTTTGACAAAATCTGGATTCTCAATAGCAAAATAAAATTATGAGACTGAAGATTATTATTCAGGTTGAAGCTTAGGTATTAAAAACATGGTTATTCTTCAGATGCCCACCTGGTGGCTTAGGATTTTAGGAATCCCATTACACTGCTTAGAATAAAAATGGATGTACCTGGGCCTTTGTAAGCCATGGTTTCTGTGCTCTTAGGCCTGAGCAATAGCTCAATGATGGAAGATTTGAAGCTCCCATGGAGCTGGTACCTTATTTTATATCGAGATTTAGCAGCATACAAAAGACCTTTGAATCATCACCATGTGTACACAAATACACAAACACTCATTCTTTTTCATGATTGAAGAAATAAACAAGGGTGGTATTAATTATCTGGCTAAAATAAATTATAATGAATGCAAACTCATTACTGTTTAAATCGATGCATGCATAGCAGAAGGTACATTTACTGAAGTCAACATACTTAATTACATTTGGAGTAATAAAGAGAGTAGGCATGAAGTCCAATGTCTCTTGAGCCTAAACATTAATTTTGATCTAATTTTCTTTTCCGCAATGTTGAGAAAATGAAAAGGCAAACAAAATTAAGAGACCAGTGTTAACTTTATTAGTTTTGTTAACAGGGGATTTTAAGCTGTTTGTACCATGTGTATTCCACATCGTGATTCAGGAAAGGTCACTTGATTTTAAAGCCAATAATGTTATTATAAGTATAAAGGTAGCCACATGGCACTTCTCATTCTACAAGAATACAGGTGACATATATAACGCTTCAACAGCCACAGTGACAAAACCAAGAGATACATAGAATTCTGACACTGCAGTATGAGAGTTTTTATGACACTTGAGTTTTTGTCCAAAGATTTTCTTCTTCTTTTCATCTGTTTCTCTTTCCAAACAATGTTGAGGTTTTAATAAATTTAACAATTCTTCAGTTTTACATATTTTCTGTTAGCATGGGGTTTTGTGATCTTGCTTAAACTTTCAGGTGACTTTATGTGTTTTTCCAAATAAAATGTGAAAACTCCTATTCAGACTTCTTCATAGCACCTAGCAGAATGTTGGGCAAAAAAGTGTATTGCTGGGTACATAATTGTTAGATGAGTAAATGAAGAATGAAACCCCTGATATCTATGAAAACAGATAACCCTGGATGACGTGGTATTCTCTCCATTGAGGAGAAAACAGTCTGGCCAGATAAATGACCCAATAATTATTCTCATTATACTGCTTGGCTGTTAGAGATAGAGGTTCTGATTTAGAAGAGAGAGTTTTGATTTGGAAGAACCTGCCTACCACGTAGAGGATATAGGACTGTAGATCTCTTTGCTTCTCTGTATCTGATCAGCATCTCCCATACAGCCTCATCCTTAGATACATAAATGTTTATCTTCAGAGAAAAAGTAATTTCTGTTGCCTTTCTTTAGAATAAATATTCAACTTTTAAAAACTGTGTTGTTTATGCTAGATTTCTCATGAGTAATAATTGGACTATGGAAAGTGGGATATTAGTAAGTATTTCAGTATGCCATCCAATTTTAACATTCCCAGTTGGTGAAATAGGAATTTAAAAAATTGAATGACATAGTGAAATGCTGCAAAGTTGGCGATTTCCTGGGTTGTATTCTAGCAAAGACCTGAAGATATTTGAGTGGAGCCATGGTAATATCTGTTCTGAGTGAACAACTGGAGACAATTTTTCTCCTGGTCCTTAACCCCCCAAAGCACTTGGCAATGTCTATAGAAATTTCTGAAACCATATGTGAGTAAGTTGCCCACTCGATGCCCCAACAACCTGCAGCATTTTAATAAACATTTCCTAAAGACAAGAACTTTATCCTACATAGCCACATGATAATCAAAATTACAATGTTAAAATCAGTACATTTCCACTCTAATTCTCAGACCTCATTCAAGTTTTGACAGTTGACCAGTACCATCCTTTATGTCAAAAGGGTTCAACAACGTGTTGTAGTTGTCATGTCTTTTTAGTCTCCTTCAGTTTAAGATAGCTCCCTGTCTTAAATTCAGCTTTCTGGATATATAACTTTGCCCAGTTTACTTTTTAGAATGACTCTCAATCTGGGTTTATTTAATGTTGCCTTTGGATTATATTTAAGTTGTGCATCTTTGGCAGAATTGTCACAGAAATGATGCTATGTGCACTTTCCTGGAATCTTTTCAGGTAGGGCACATCACTGATAATGTTTATTTTTATCACTTGAAATAAAGGTGATGTCTTCACAGTGAAGTTACTCACTGTAACACATTTTTTGGGGAAGTACTTTAAAAGTGTGAATAGCTCATTATCTGCCAAACTTTCAATTTATTCATTTAAATATATATGAACTTGTGGTATTTTATTTTCTTCAATAACTTATAATCAATTATTTATCATTATTTATTTTGATGATCAACTTGTCCCTGATTAGCCAGTGACAGCCCAGTACAGCTGCCTTTTGTATTCTACTGATATGTTCTTATTCTTCTTTGGTCAGTTCCTTGCTTTTTGACACAAGATATTCTGGAGTCATCTTGTATGTTTCCCCGTACCAGCCCTGGAATCAGGAATTTCTCCAAGAAGTTCTGGTTCCTTCTAGTGAAGAATAATATTTGGAAGCCATGATCTGGAAGCCAGATGTGTCTATTACTATTGGGATGTTTCTGCTGCTCTCTGGCACTCTCATCTGAGGAGTTAGGGAGTTAGGGAGTTAGGGAAATAGGGACTTGGGAAACTAGGGCGCTCTCTCTCCACAAATTCACACCAGTGCCTCCAATTCCATTCTTACATCACAGGGTTCATCAGAGTTTTCTCACTTTCCATATTCATAACACCATTCTCCAACATTAAGAAATGTGGCTACCATTAACCCTAATCTATTTACCTTATAATCTATCTCTGTGTATGTAACCCACTTCCCCTCTCCATAAGGAAGCTGCCCTCTCCCTGTGGAGACCTGCCTTCTTGTGCTGGCTGTCCATGCTGTAGGTACCCTTTTCATCACATGCAAAAGGCACCTTCAGAAGGACTTATTCTTCACCCTGCCCCATCCAGGTCTCACCCACAGATAGACACGCTCCTTGTATTGCTTGGGCCACCCTTTCATTTGGATTTCTCCCTCATCTAATTGGGCTGGGTGATCCTGCATGGATGCCTTACCAACACTGGTTTGATATTTCACACCAGATTGCTCCCTTGCCAAGAATCCTTGTCACCCTGCACATTCTCTGAAGTTTTGAGTTGAAAACTGAGATGCTTATATATTGGGACTCAGTGCCATTTTTATGGCAGTCTTGCTCTTGCTCTTCTTCCAGCCAGGTGAACCCATTTTCTAAATGTGACAGCAGCCAGTAATTGCAGAAGCCATTGCAGGCAGGACTATGCCAGTTCTATCCCACCAGGAACTTATAATTCTTCATGGGAGTAGTCACCATGTCTTCATGTTGTCAATCTTAAATACTTCTCATAATAACATCTCTTGAGACACCAGAAGAGACACCAACTATAGACAGTTGTAGAGCTATGCTTCTTCTATGATAATCAAGATTATGCAGCTAATAAAATTATTTACCACTTCCATTCACCCCTGCCCACTCTTTGCATGATCACCTTCCTAGAGTTCAATGACTATCTTCTTAGCTCTTCATGCTTTGGGGTCTATGCTATGGAATTTTTGCTGCAAACTTGAAAACTTCTCTTATTGCCACAGAATTCTAATCTCTGTACTCCAAACCAACGTGCACGGAAATTTGTGCAAACTTATTTAAGGTCTTGTCATACTCTAGCAATGAGCTTAGTTTTCCATGAGAATTTTTACCTTCACAGAATCTCCACTGATGCTCCATCTTGTAATCATAGGTTTTGGCTTGAGGTCTAGGTAGGCAGGCTGGCTGGTATGAGAGTCTTAGGACAGACTACTACCTTTGCCTCATGTTGCACTGTACAACTGTGTAGCTTAGCAGGGTGCAGGGCTGGTCTTGGTTTTTATGACAAAAGGAAGGTTTGGGAACACAGGAACTATGCCAGATGAATTTAAAAAGCATCTGGGCCCATTTCCTCCTTTTCTCATTGCTGTTTTTAATTAGATATACTGTGTGGATTCCAATGGGGAATTCCCTTGAGACAGCAGGGGAAGTTGGATGTCATTCTCTGCTTTGGTACTCCTCCACAGAGCTTTTCTCTTGAATTTCCTCTTGATCAGTCTTGCTGTAATACTTGTTGTGGGAAGAAGAACATAAATTGTGAAGATTTCATGGACATTTATCAGTTCCCAAAATTGATACTTTTATAATTTCTTATGCCTGTCTTTACTGCAATCTTTGAACATAAATTGTGAAGATTTCATGGACATTTATCACTTCCCTAAATACTACTCTTATAATTTCTTATGCCTGTCTTTACTTTAATCTCTTAATCCTGTTATCTTCAGCAGCTGAGAATGTATGTCACCTCAGGGCCGCTATTGTACAATTCGACTGTAGAACATGTGTGCTTGAACAATATGAAATCTGATTGTAAAATATGTCTGTTTGAACAATGTGAAATCAGTGCACCTTGAAAAAGAACAGAATAACAGCGATTTTCAGGGAACAAGGGAAGATAACCATAAGGTCTGACTGCCTGTGGGGTCAGGCAGAATAGAGCCATATTTTTCTCCTTGTAGAGAGCCTACAAAATGGACATGTGAGTAGGAGAAATATCACTGAATTCTTATCCCAGCAAGGAATATTAATAATTGATACCCTGGGGAAGAAATGCATACCTGCGGGGAGGTCTATAGATGGCCACTCTGGGAGTGTCTGTCTTATGCGGTTGAGATAAGGACTGAAATATACCCTGATCTCCTGCAGTACCCTCAGACTTACTAGGATTGCAAAATTCCAGCCTGGTAAATTCTAGTTAGAGTGGTTGTCTGCTCTCGAAACCTGTTTCCTGTTAAGATGTTTATCAAGAGAATGCATGCACAGTGGGACATAGACCCTCATCAGTAATTCTAATTTTGCCTTGCCTTGTAATCTTTATTGCCCTTTGAAGCATGTGATCATTGTGACCTACTCTCTGTTTGTACACCCCCTCCCCTTTTAAAATCCCTAATAAAAACTTACTGGTTTTGTGGCTCGGGGTCACCATCACGGTCCTACCAATATGTGATGTCATCCCCGGAGGCCCAGCTGTAAAATTTCTCTCTTTGTATTCTTTCTGTTCATTTCTCAGACTGCCTGACACTTAGTGAAAATAGAAAGAACCTATGCTGAAATACTGGGGGCTGGTTCCCCTGATAACTTGTATCTGTTAAATATAATAGAGTACTTTCAGACAGGAAGGGAGATGTCAAAAACTCTAACTTTAGCAATTAAGGATTGACAACCATTCATAGTATATATGTATATTTCTTCTGTTTATTTTTATTTAAATAAATATATTTTTCAATATGTGCTAAGAAAGGAGGAAAACACAGGAAAATTATCTTGGCCTTTGGATTTTTAACAAAAGCGATTACTGAAAGCAACCTCTAAATTCACTGGAGAATTCCTATGTAAAATATATTTGTTAGAGTCAAGTGAAAGTCACACCAAATTTTTTTTTTCTGGTGGATTTATTGTGGGTTTTTCATAGTGCAACCCTTTTTTTTCACATAGATGTTCTTGCTGATTTAAATCTGAGAACTCAGAGTGACAGAGGGAGGGACAAAATGACCCTATAAAAAAATATAAGACACCTGAAGATAGTGGGCCCATGCCCTCTGTATGAGCCTGCCTGAGGTCTCCAGCAGCCCAACCTGAAAATATAAATTCCTGAAAACACTTAAAAGACACAAATATGTTTCCTAGGAGAGGGGCTGGAGTAACCCATTTTACTACCAAATATTGTGGTAGCTTAGTTTTCCTACTTTCAAGTGGTGAAACTAGAAATTCATGATAGGAGTGGGGATGAGTGGGCTGGTGGAGGCGGGCAGAGCAGGACATTTGTCCCACAGAGTGGGTAACTCGCTTAGGTGAAGGTAACTTTGCCAGGTGCCTGAGGGGGGCCTCTGGGTAGCATAAAGTTACTGGGCACCTTTGGAGAAAGGAGTAGATGCGGGCAGAGAACCAAAGATTTTACAGCCTTGCTGAAAGATCACGTGAATGTGGCCACCAAAGCAAGTGTGATATTCTCTCCAAGAGCCAAAGTTGTTAGCAGTTTCTAGTTAGCATAGCACAGACCTTGGGGATATGTTGGCTACAAAAGGACCTTACAATATTTATTATCACTCCCCTTGTTATATTTGTGTGGTGATATAGCTACAGTTTAATAACTTGCTATGTACCAGATGCCATACAAACAGGTGATATTGATGATCTCATTTAATCTGCTTAACATTTCTATAAGGTAGGTGTTATTATCCACATATCCTCATTTCATAAATGTAGAATCTGATCTTACAGGATGAAATGAAGTGATTAGCTCCAACTGACATGGCAGAGCCTGGATTTGACCCAGGTTTGTGATTTCAAGGCTCTATTTTATTGCATAGAGGTAGTACTTCAGAGGGCATTCACTCTGGAGGACTGTGTTCTTTGATCCTACCCCTATAAGCTCTATATGCTAACTGACTGAGATGACCAGTTGCTTGCAGGAGCAGTTAGCTTTTACTATGTAATAAACCACCTGAAAACATAGTGATACAAAAAAAAAAAAAAACCTATTTATTTAGTTTGTGATTCTTTGGGTTGGCAATTTGAATAGGCTTGCTGAGCAGTTTTTGAGATCAGAGTCAGGTTCAACTATCTTTGACAGGACTCTCTCAGCTGACGGGGACCAGCTTTGACTACAGGGATGATCTTTCTTCATGGAGTTGATCATCCTTCAGTAGGCCAGTCTGTGGCTGTTCACATGGTGGCAGAAGTATTTCAAGAGCACCAAGAGATGCCCGAATGTGCAAGTACTTTTATGACTCTATTTGTGTCACATTCACTATACCTCCTATTGGCCTTAGCTGGTCACATAGCCAGCTGAGGTCAATGAATCCAGACTCAAATTGAACCCAGATTCAAATGCTGGAGAAATGGACTGCACCTCTATCAAGAAGAATCTGCAACAAGGGCATCACATTGTGAATGTTTTGCAAGGGCATCACATTGTGAATGTGTCACATTACTAAGTTTTGCATGCAGGGAGAGGAAGAATTTATAATCGCTTTAGAGAATTTACTTTGCTTGACTAACTCTGCCCAGTCCTTTCCCAAATGTATGGTGCTTCCCATGGAGGAGAATCAGACAAAGATTAGGGATATATCATAGAAAACCATTTATCATAATGAATATAGACACACAAATCTGAAGCCCTGTCTTGGTGGCCAAATAGTAAAAATGCTCATTGGCCTTAAGCAAATGTGAAATTTAGACTGCTAAGGTCATTATTCACACTTCTTTAGAAATTTCGTTTTTTAATTGGAAAAGTGAGTCTAAAAAGTGTTTATAAGCTATGTACACATTTTCAAAATGACTGTTTTGAAATGACTGTGGCAAAGGCATTCAAAAGATAAAATACCCTTTGTTGCAACATGCTCTAAAATCCAAGGAAGATTGTTAGTTTGCCCTTTGTATTTTCCCCATGAGGATTAAAAAATGGGTGATTATAAAGTTTAGAAAAGCTCAGAAAAGCCAATTTTTTAAGGGAAATAACAGTGAAATGTCCCTTCAGGAAAAAAAAAAAAACAAAACACGTTACCATTAAATGCCATGAGGAAAATGAATTACTATGACAAAAAAGAGAGAGATCCTTTATCACATGGAAATAAAAGGGACTTCCCTCAAGAATTTTACCTCAAAATTTGTTTTGTGGTTATGTGGCAGAAATGTTTTTAGTGCAGTGTTTCATTTGCTTTGCAGTATTTTTGACTGCTATTGGGCCTGATTCTCTACCCTAACTAAAAGCACTAACCTGTTTTATGTTGACTAGGGTACAGAGGTCCTGTTCGCATCATGGCCAAAAAACTTTCAACAAAAGCTTTGTCATCTCTCTACAGGAGAAGACTGTTATTCTGGGCCAGAATCCATTCCCTTGAGTGTCATGAATGCTCTCATAATCACTCCTTGTCAACAGGAGACACTTCATTATATGAAATCAAAATAAAATCTATACTGGAGGTGAAGAAAGTTTGAGATATAAGTATGTTCATGTGTATGTGTCTATGGAAAGCCATAAAAGAGTCCTCAAACAGTGAAACAGAACTTTTCTTGACATCAAGTCAGATATATTCCACATACAGTTTAGAAAAGATAAATCCATATATTATCACAGTTTCAAGTTTGACCTTTCTAATTTTTTGTGGCAAAGGATTATAGGAGTAGTTTTAGGTTAAATTCTGGGAATTATTCTTTTGGTAAACCTTGGCTTTGAGGTCTAAGTCTCCTAAGTCAAATTAATTTCATAATTATGTCCTTTAGATGATGAATAAGACATTTGATATTCTTTTGTGATATTTTTGAGTCACATATTATTGGCTGCAAGTTCATTGGCTCAATGCTGCTTTGCGAAAAGTGGGTTTCCAGAAGCTAATTCTCCAAACTCCATTCTCCAAATGGCATACCTGCAATCTGACCAGTTTCTGAATTGAGTGGAAGTACATGTGGCTGAGCCCAGGCATAACCCTCACTGCTACTGCTATAGTTTACATCAGGGGTGTCCAATCCTTTGATTTCCCTGGGCCACATTGAAAGAAGAATTATCTTGGGCCACACATAAAACATACTAACACTAACTGTAGCCGATGAGCTAAAAAAATTGGCAAAAATCCTCATAATGTTTTAATGTTTTAAGAAAGTTTTACAAATTTGTGTCGGGCTGCATTCAAAGCCATCTTGGGCCACATGTGGCCTGCAGGCTGCAGGTTGCACGAGCTTGATTTACATGTTTGTCCCCACAAGCCTCATGTTGAAATTGGATCCCTGATTTTGGAGGTGGTGCCTAATGGAAAGTATTTCGGTCATGAGAGTAGACTGACTACTCAGGAATGGCTTGGTACCACCCTGTTGGTATTAAATGAGCTCTCGCTCTATTAGTTCCCATGGGAGCTAGTTGTTAAAAAGAACCTGGCACCTCCCCTCTCTCTCAATTCCTCTCTCTCTCTTGCTATGTGGTCTCTGCACACTCCAGCTACCCTCTGCCTTCTGCCATGAATGGAAGCAGCGTGAGAGTTTCATCGGATGCCTGACCTTCCAGCCAACAGAATCACGAGCCAAATAAGCCTCTTTTCTTTATAAATCACCCAGACTCAGGTATTATAGCAAAGTTAACTGTTCCAAGACATTTGCTGTCACAGCTGCTTTGTTCATAAGCCTGCTGGACAAGGGCAGAGGGGACTGAGGGAGGAAATGAACTGATGTCTGCAGAAAGCAGTCATCCAATCCACCTCATTATTGAAATCCGCCTCTGCCAAGAGAATCCTTTGGTGAGCATCATGTGAGATACAAATATTCACATTCTGTGCCCATGAATGCAGATTTGTCCACATATATCTCACCCAGATCTACTTTTACATTTTTTTTATTTTTTAACTTTTGTGGGTACATAGTAGGTATATATGTTTAAGGTATGGATCAGATGTTTTGATACAGGCATGCAATATGAAATGAGCACATCATAGAGGATGGGTATACATTCCATCAAGAATTTTCCTTTGTGTTACAAACAATCCAATTATACTCTTTAAGTTATCTTAAAATGTGCAATTATTATTGACTGTGTTTACCCTGTTGTGCTATGAAATAGTAGGTCTTATTTATTCTTTCTAACTAATTTTTTTGTACCCATTAAGCATTCTCACCTCTCCCACCAGCCCCCCACTACCCTTCCCAGTCTCTGGTTAACCATCCTTGTATTCTCTATGTCCCATGAATTCAATTGTTTTGATTTTTAGATCCCACAAGTAAATGAGAAGATGCAATGTTTGTCTTTATGTGTATGGCTTATTTCACTTAAGATAATGATCTCCAATTCCATCCATGTTGTTGCAAATGGCAGGATCTCATTCTTTTGTATGGCTAAATAAATACTCCATTATGTATATGTACCACATTTTCTTTATCCATTCATTCACTGACGAACACTTAGGTTGCTTCCAAATCTCAGCTATTGTAGACAGTGCGGCAACAAACATAGGAGTGCAGATATCTCTTCAATATACGATTTCCTTTCTTTTGGGTATTTACCCAGTCATCGGATTGCTGGATCATATCGTAGCTCAATTTTTACTTTATTGAGGAGCCTCCAAACTGTTCTCTGTAGTGGTTGTACTAACTTACATTCCCACCCACAGTGGATAAGGATTCCCCTTTCTCCACAACCTCACCAGCATTTGTCTTTTGGATGTAAGCCATTTTACCTGGGGTGAGATGATATCTTATTGTAATTTTGATTTGCATTTCTTTTATGATCAGTGATGTTGAACCCCTTTTCATATACCTGCTTTCCATTTGTATGTTTTCTTTTGAGAAATGTATTCAGATCTTTTGCCCATTTTTTGACTGGATTATTAGATTTTTTCCTGTACAGTTGTTTGAACTCCTTATATCTTCTGGCTATTAATCTCATGCCACATGGGTAGTTTGCAAATATTTTCTCCCATTCTGTGAGTAATCTCTTCATTTTGTTGATTGTATCCTTTGCTGTGCAGAAATTTTTAACTTGATGTTATCCCATTTGTTCATTTTTGCTTTGGTTGCCTGGGCTTTTTGGGTATTACTCAATACATTTTTGCCCAGACCAATGTCCTGAACATTTCCCACAATGTCTTTTTGTAGTAGTTTCATAGTTTGAGGACTTATATTTAAGTCTTTAATCCATTTTTGTTTGATTTTTGTGTATGGTGAGATAGGGATTGAGTTTTATTCTTCTGCATATGCATATCCAGTTTTCCAAGCCCCATTTATTGAAGAGAGTATCCTTTCCCCATTTTATGTTCTTGGCACCTTTGTCAAAAACAAGTTCACTATAGGTTCGTTGATTTGTTTCTGGGTTCTCTATTCTGTTCCATTGGTTTATGCATCTGTTTTTATGCAAGTACCATGCTATTTTGGTGACTATCACTTCACAGTATAATTTAAAGTCAGGTAATGTAATTTTTCCGGTTTTGTTTTCTTTGCTTAGGATAGCTTTGGCTATTATGGGTCTTTTGTGGTTCCACATAGATTTTAGGTTTTCTTTTTCCATTTCTGTGAAGAATGTTATTGGTATTTTGATAGGAATTGTATTGAATCTGTAGATTCCTTTGGGTAGTATGAACATTTTAACAGTATTGAGTCTTTTAATTCATGAACTCTGTTCATGGAATATCATAACATTTTCTGGTGTCCTCTTCAATTTATTTCATCAGTGTTTTATAGTTTTCATTATAGAAATTTTTCACCTCTGGTAAGTTAATTCCTATGTACTTAATTTTATGTGTGGCTATTGTAAATGGGATTACTTTTTAATTTGTTTTTCAGATTGCTCACTTTTGGCATATATAAATGCTACTGATTTTTGTATGTTGATTTTGTACCCTGCAACCCTACAGAATTTATTTATCAGTTTTAGTAGTTTCTTGTGCAGTCTTTAGGTTTTTCAAAACGGATAATCATATCATCTGCAAACAAAAATAATTTGGCCTTCTTTTCCAATTTGGATGCTCTTTGTATCTTTCTTTTATCTGATTGCTTTAACTAAGACCTCTAGTATGATGTTAAATAACAGTGGTGACAGTGGGCATCCATGTTGTGTTCCAAATCTTAGAGGAAAGGTTTTCAGTTTTTCCCCATTCAGTATGATATTAGCCATGGGTCTATTGTATATGGCTTTTATTATGTTGAGGTATATTCTTTCTATACCCAGTTATTTTGAGGATTTTTATCATGAATGGGTGTTGAATTTTATCAAATGCTTTTCCAGCAACAATTGAAATGATCATATGGGTTTTTTATCCTTCATTCTGTGGATATGATGTGTCACACTGATTGACTTGCATATATTGAAACATCCTTGCATCCCAGGCATAAATCCTACTTGGTCATGATGAGTGATCTTTCTAATATATTGTTGAATTTGTATTCTGGTATTTCGTTGAGGATTTTTTTATCAATATTCATCAGAGATATTGGCCTATTGTTTTCTTTTTCTGATGTGTATTTGTTTGGTTTTGGTATCAGGGTAATGCTGGCCTCATAGAATGAGTTTGGAAGTATTCCCTCCTCCTCTATTTTTGGAATAGTTTGAGTAGAATTAGTATTAGTTCTTTAAATGTTTGGTAGAATTCAGCAGTGAAGCCATCAGATCTTGGGCTTTTCTTTAGTGAGAGACTTTTTATTATGGCTTTGATCTTGTTCCTTGTTATTAATCTGCTCAGCATGTGGATTTCTTCTGGGTTCAATCTTGGTAGGTTGTATGTGTCTATAAAGTTATTCATTTCTTCTAGATTTTTAAATTTTTTGGCATATAGTTGCTCATAGTAGCCACTAATAATCCTTTGGATTTCTTCAGAATCAGTTGTAATGTCTTCTTTTTCATTTCTGATTTTATTTCAATCTTCTCTCTTTTTTCTAAGTTTGTTTGGCTAAAGGCTTGTCAATTTTGTTTAACTTTTTAAAAAGCTAATGTTTTGTTTCATTGATCTTTTGTATTTTTTCATTTTAGTTTTCATTTATTTCTACTCTGATTTTTTAAATTTTCTGTCTTCTGCTATTTCTGTTCTTCTTTTTCTTTTCTATTTTCTTTTTTTTTTTTCATTGATGCATCCAGTCTATGTATTTTGATTGGAGAGTTTAGTCCATTTACAGCCGATGTTATTATTGTTAAGGATTTATTTCTGCCATTTTGTTATTTGTTTTATGGTATTCTCTTTCTTCTTTTTTTCCCTCCTGTCTTCTTCTAGTGAAGATAATTTCCTCTGGTGATATAATTTAGTTTCTTGCTTTTTATTTTTTATGTGTCCATTGTATTTTTGTTTGTTTGTTTGAGGTTACTATGAGGCTTGCAAATACTATCTTATAAGCCATTATTTTAACCTGATAATAAGTTAACACTGTTTGCATAAACAGATACACAAGCAAAAAGAAAACTAATTGAAAACTCTATGCTTTAACTTCACTGCCCTACTTTTTAACTTTTTGTTGTTTCTATTTATATTTTATCGTACTACATCTTGAAAAGTTATTGTAGCTATTATTTTTGATTAGTTCATCATGTAGTCTTTCTGTTTAAGATAAGAGGAGTTTACACACCACAATTACAGTGTTATAATAGTCTGTGTTTTTCTGTGTGCTAACTATTATCAATGAGTTTTACATCTTTGAGTGATTGCTTGTTGCTCATTAATGTCCTTTTCTTTCCTTTGAAGTACACCCTTTAGCATTTCTTGTAGGACAGGTCTGGTGTTGAAATCCTTCAACCTTTTTTTTTTTTTGGTCAGATGGAGTTTCACTGTTGTTGAAATCCCTTGGCTTTTGATGTCTGGGACAGTCTTTATTTCTCCTTCATATCTGAAGGATATTTTCACTGAATATACTATTCTAGGGTAAAAGATTTTTTCCTTCAGCACTTTAAATATGTCATTCCACTTTTTCCTGGCCTCTAAGGTTTCCTTAGAAACCTTAGAAAAGGCTGCTGTCAGACATGTTGGAGCTCTATTGAATGTTATTTGTTTCTTTTGTCTTGCTGCTTTTAGGAATTTTTTCTTTATTCTTGACCTTTGGGAGTTTGATTATTTAATGCCTAGAGGTAGTCTTCTATGAGTTAAATCTCCTTAATGTTCTCTAACCTTCTTGTGCTTGGATATTGATCCTTCTCTAGATTTTGGAATTTCTCTGTTATTATTCCTTTGCATAAACTTTCTGCTTTATCTCTTTCTCTACCATCTCTTTAGGACCAATAGCTCTTAGATTTGCCCTTCTGAGGTTATTTTCTAAATCCAGTAGGTGTGCTTTATTTTTTTAATTCTTCTTTCCTTTGTGTTCTCTGACTGTGTTTTCAAATGGCCTGTTTTAAAGTGCACTAGTTCTTTCTTCTGCTTGATCAATTCTGCTAATAAAAGACTCTGATGCATTCTTCAATATGTCAATTGTATTTTTAGCTCCAGAATTTCTTTTTTTTTTTTTTTGAGACGGAGTCTGGCTCTGTCACCCAGGCTGGAGTGCAGTGGCGCGATCTCGGCTCACTGCAAGCTCCGCCTCCCGGGTTTACGCCATTCTCCTGCCTCAGCCTCCCGAGTAGCTGGGACTACAGGCGCCCGCCACCTCGCCCGGCTAGTTTTTTGTATTTTTTTTTTTTTTTTTTTTTTTTTTTTTTTGCGACGGAGTCTCACGCTGTTGCCCAGGCTGGAGTGCAGTGGCGCGATCTTGGCTCACTGCAAGCTCTGCCTCCCGGGTTTACGCCATTCTCCTGCCTCAGCCTCCCGAGTAGCTGGGACTACAGGCGCCCGCCACCGCGCCTGGCTGATTTTTTGTATTTTTTTTAGTAGAGACGGGGTTTCACTGTGGTCTCGATCTCCTGACCTTGTGATCCGCCCACCTCGGCCTCCCAAAGTGCTGGGATTACAGGCTTGAGCCACCGCGCCCGGCCTAGCTCCAGAATTTCTGCTTAATTCTTTTAAATTATTTTCTTTAAATTTCCTTAACACAGCAATTTTGAATTCTCTGTCTGAAAGGTCACATATCTCTGTTTTTCCAGGATTGGTTCCTGGTGCCCTATTTAGTTCATTTTCGTGAGGTCATGTGCTCCACCGCCTCCCCCATATCTTCTTGTCAAAAATGTTTCAATCCTGTTCCTTCTAAGTCCTTGACCTTTCAGCCAAACCATTATCCATACAGCCCATGGTTTGTCTCTTTCCAGGCAAAAACAATGACCATGCCAACTGGCCAGTATTCCCTTCACCACAGTCCTATAGAGCTGTCCCAAAAAGGAGCTGTGGAGCTACAATTGTTCTCTTTCAGTTAAAGTATAGTATGCAGGATGATCTATCTAAAACCAAGCTTGAGTTTTTTCTTCAGTCAACTGGTCATAGGGAGTGCCATGTGAGCCGTAGCTGTGGGATGAGAGAAAGAAGGCAAGTAGTAGTAAGCAGGGCTCAGATAACTTACTTGTGCCTTTTGGTCTGCTCTAGCCTAATCTCATGTACATCATCTCCACTTTATGATGAGGTGTAGGCTCAGCCTTATGTCATGATGGGGAGATAACAGTTGGCTCATGATTGGCAGGTCAGATCACATGGTAACTTGACGACCAAAGTTTATAGGATCAGGCCAGGCACAGTGGCTGACGCCTGTAATCCCAGCACTTTGGGAGGCTGAGGCGGGTGGATCACGCGGTCAGGAGATCGAGACCATCCTGGCTAACATGGCAAAACCCTGTTTCTACTAAAAATACAAAAAATTAGCCAGGCATGGTGGCGGGCACCTGTAGTCCCAGGTACTTGGGAGGCTAAGGCAGGAAAATGGCGTGAACTGGGAGGTGGAGGTTGCAGTGAGCCGAGATCAGGCCACTGCACTCCAGCCTGGTGACAGAGCGAGACTGTCTCAAAAAAAAAAAAAAAAAGTATATAGGATCAGTCTCTATTAAAGGCCAGTCACAAGATATAATATATGTTTTTCAAAAAAGGGATTGTTATCTGCACAAAAAAATGACATGGCTTTGCTTTAATTCCTAAAGGTCAGTGTCGTAATTTACTTAACAGAGTTTGCTAAAGGCTGCATCAGCACTAGCACTTTTCTTTACCTGCCAATAGCACTTTAACTCTTTTCCCATTTGCCCCAAGAATACTCACTAGTGGTGTTTGTGGCTGCAGCATTTACCTTAGATAACTTTGCCATGAAATATGTGGCTTTTGTTATTATTTTTGCATCACTCTACTATATCAACTTGGTAAACAAAAGATATTCTATTTATAACATTTTGGTTTTAGTAATCGTATTTAGTAGTGGTATTTCCATTTACAAAAGTAGTACTTTTTTTTTAACAATGCAAAATTTATTAATAGCTGAACCATATTGTATACTGTAATGACTTTTCCTTTTTTTATTATACTTTAAGTTCTGGGATACATATGCACAATGTGCACATTTGTTACATAAGTATACACATGCCATGGTGGTTTGCTGCACCCATCAACCTGTCATCTACATTAGGTATTTCTCCTAATGCTATCCCTCCCCTAGCCAACCACCTCCTGACAGGACCCAGTGTGTGATGTTCCCCTCCCTGTGTCCATGTGTTCTCATTGTTCAACACCCACTTATGAGTAGAACATGCGGTGTTTGGTTTTCTGTTCCTGTGTTAGTTTGCTGAGTAAGATGGTTTCCAGCTTCATCCATGTCCCTGCAAAGGACATGAACTCATTCTTTTTTATGACTGCATAATATTCCATGGTATATATGTGCCACATTTTGTTTATCCAGTCTATCACTGTTGGGCATTTGGGTTGGTTCCAAGTCTTTGCTATTGTGAATAGTGCAGCAATAAACATACTTATACGTGTGTCTTTATAATCAAATGATTTATTATCCTTTGGGTATATACCAAGTAATGGGATTGCTAGGTCAAGTGGTATTTCTGGTTCTCTTTGATCACTGAAAATATCAAATCATAGAAAACACAGCATTCCTATGTGTGATGCTAACATCATTGAAGTTGTTGGCCAAAGATTCATTTGGCGAATCTGATTTTTCTGAAATAGACAATTCTGATGATTCAGATGATTCTCGTGTTAGTTCTGTTTAGAAATAACTCCAAAAACAGTTTTCATATTTCATTTTCACATTGAAAATCAGTCAGATTTTCTTCAGCTTCAAAGAGCGTGTTTATGTAAAATTAAATGAGCGCTGGCAGCAAACTGTACTTTTTTTTTTTTTCTAAACAGGATTAAATATCATTGAATTTGTTGGATCATACAACCAAGTGACAGAACAGCTTTTATGGCAGCCTGGACGTGTTGCAGACCTTTCTCTTTCTCTGTGTCCTATTCACAGCTGGGATCTTTCAGATCCTTCAGTAACTAGGTCAGAGGAGCATGCCCAGATGAGGTATATGTAACCTCTAAAATCCAAATAGGCCACTGAATATTGTGCCACTTTCTTAGTGTTACAGCGGGGCAGATACAGCAGCTTGTTTTTCACCCTAGAAGGATTTCACTGAGGTGCCAGAATCCTGAGATTTTGGGGATTTGTTTCCCACCTTCTGGCATGCAAGTGTCTTATTAATGTGTGTAGAGTGGTCACTGTCTCCCACTTATCAGATCTGGTTAGCATAATTTCATCAATGCAACGGGCCAGCATGATTCCATTGGAATGGAGAGGCAATCAAAGTCCCTATAGGCTAGATTATGACATAATGCTGAGAGTTGATATAGCCCTGAGATAGGACAGTAAAAGTGTATTGCTGGCCATGCCAGCTGAAAACAAATTACTTCTGGTGATCTTTATTAACAGCTAGAGAAAAAAATACCATTAGCTAATCTACTGTTATTCTCTAAGACCCAGCTGTCTTCTGCACAGGCCAAGTAAGTGAATATGGAATCTTTGTGTAGTGAACTTACATTAATCAATTCAACCTCATCAATCTTTATATTTCTTCCACTGTGATTCTACGCTCTTAAGATACATTACCATACATATTCCTCAGGTTTTTATCAGTACAAATTGGCAAAATGATGCAAGTCTTTTGGTGTGTATTGCACTTCTATATGAGTCATACTTTGGATCTCATTCTTTGCAACTTGCTGAGATATTATTCTATTTTTAGGTCCAGAAGCCAAGAGAGGTGACGGGAATAGGTTATAAGGAGGATCAGTAGTCTTGAGAAAGACAGCTACCTCAAGGGAGTCTATTACTTCTTCAGGCAAGCCTTTTTTTTTTTTCTTCATTAAAAGTAGCCCTTACATCCTTGCCTAAGATAGGAGAAACTATTTTATATCCCCTAAGATAGGAGAGACTATCTTAGGCAGGAATGTAAGGGCTACTTTTATTGCAAAAATGTCTGAGCACAAGGTAAAGTTTCAAGGTTCAAACCATGCAATTCCATTGTAATTTGCCCATTTGTTCCCATCCCAATTGTTAGTGTCCCATTCCTTCCCCGTTAATGCCCTAACTTTAACAAATAGAATATTTGAAATAATACCAAAAGTTTGATTTTTGTTGGAATTTAGTGATACAAAAACTACTCTTTGAGTTCAGTTTTTGGAAAACTTGACCCCGGGCTAAGATTTCTATGGGGTTAGCTGGTACGATATAGGTTATGGGATATAGGATTTTAGGGCAGACATAGATGCTTTCAGGTCTTTTACATGAACTAGGAGCTTAAAGCCCTGAGCTCATTTTCTTTCCTCAAGTTATTTAGGTCATTTGGAATCAACCAATGAACTCCATGTTTCTTCTTATTTTCAACATGTTCTATGGCAGCAAATAATTGGTCATCTAGAATCTGCCCTTCTATAAGCATTTGACTACAGGTATCTGCAGGAAAGAATTGTAGCAAATATTTTGCTCCTGCATGCCGTGGACTACTGGTGTCCTCTTCCACAATGGAAAAAGTGTCATTAGCACTTTAAATATAACCATATTGGAGAACCAATTCCAAAAAGCCCAGAAAAAAGATGAACCAATTCAGGTAACTCATCTTTAAGAGTCTGATTTTCTGGAACCACTACTCCTGGCACCGAATTTTGTGTTGGTCAGCGTTACATCAAAGAAACAGTTTCATCTATCTATCTATCTATCTATCTATCTATCTATCTATCTATCTATCTATCTATCATCTATCTATCTAATACAGATATAGATATATCTTCCCATATATATTTGCCTTTTCACAACTGTAGAGCTAGGAGCTAGTTAAGCAGTCTCCATAAAACTTTGTTTTTTGTCTGATGCTGGAATTTGAAATTTGCAGGGCAGACAACAAGAAAATGTCAGAACAGAGAAGAGCAAAAATAAGCTGGAACCTAGAAGAAGAAGCTGGACCTCAAGAGAATCATCTGGAAGCTTTATCATTTCTTGCTATCTTCAGCTGATGATGTGGGTATCCTGCAGAAGAAGCTGACATCTTTCAACATGGAGCTTAATACACACCCAGGCCATCAGTCAGAGGAGCTGAAGGACAATTCAGTCAAAAATGCATGCAGTTTTAGGGCTGGCTGCTGTCCCACGCCAAGGAAGGGAGCCCATAGATAAGCAGAATGTGTGATGAAAAAAACACCCACTCTAACTTTCTGTGATGGTTAAATTTGTGTGCCAACTTGAATGGGTTAAGGGATGCTTAGGGATAAGGGATGCTTAGGGATAAGGGATGCTTAGCCCAACTTGAATGGATTAACGGATGCTCCGATAGCTGGAAAAAACATTCTTTCTGGGTGTGTCTGTAAAGAGGTTTGCATTTGAATTAAAGACTGAACAAAGAAGATTCACCCTCACCAGTGTGGGTGGGCATCATCCAATCCATCGAGGACATGCCTGAATAGAATGAAAAGGCAAAGGAAGGGTGAATTCACTCTCTCCACTTGAGCCAGTACATTCATCTTCTCCTATCCTTGGGCACTGATGGTGCTGGTTCTTGGGCCCTCAGACTTACACCAGCAATGCCCCCAACCAACGCGTTTCAGGACCTCTAACCCCTCCTTCCCAGGTTCTTAGGCCCTTGGACTTGAACTAAGTTACACAACTGGGTTTTCTGATTCTCCAGCTTTCAGAAGGCAGATTGTGGGACTTTTGGGGCTTCATAATTGCATGAGCCAATTCCTATAATAAATTGCCTCTTAGATGTCTTTATATAGACATGTATATAGTCATGAACCACTTAACAATGTTTTGGACAATGATGAACCTCATATATGATGGCGGTCCCCTAAGATTATAATACCACATTTTCATGTACCTTTGTTATGTTTAGATATGTTTAGATGCACACAAAGTTACTATTGTGCTACAATTGCCTGTAATATACAGTACAGTAACATGTGGTACATGTTTGGAGCCTAGGAGCAATAGGCTATACCATATAACCTAGGTGTGTGGTAGGCTATCCCATCTAGGTTTGTGTAAGTACACCCTATGATGTTGGCACAATGATGAAAATTGCGTAACAATGCATATCTCAGGATGTGTCCTCGTTGTGAAGTGTGATTGTATAGATAGCTTCTCAGAACTATAACTTTCAAGTAAAGAAATAATATGGCTGCTGCCTTACTTCTGTCTCCTAGAGGCTAGGCAAATATGTGTTCTGTGTTCCACTCTAACTGGAAACACAGAGAATGTATTCTGAGTAACAGAGTTTGGCCTGGCCAAGTTGACACATTATAAAGTCACCACACAGTCATAAGGAAAAAAAAAAACCATATGATCATCTCAATACATGTCAAAGACGTATTTGACAAAATTGAACAATCATGCTTGATAAAAACCTTCAGTAAACTAGGAACATGGGAAATGACCTCTACCTGATAAAGGGGATTCTAAAGAACAAGGTAAGGATTTGTGCTGTCACCACTTCTATTCAACATCATACTGGAGATACCAGCTAATACAATAGGGGAAAAATTATGAATAGCATGCATACAGATTAGGAAAGAAGAAAGAACACTATTTGTATTCACAGGAGACATGATTTTATGTGTCTGCATAGAATATTATAAGTTGATATGGCATAATTGTTGACCTATGTTCATAGACAGGCATTAGCACTATGTAAGGGTCTGTGAAGCTCCCTCCTAGGTGAAGGGTTATCTTTTATCTGCTGGATTATCAAGAAGTGAAGAGAAGTCTGGGAGTAGAACTGAGACGTCCAGGTGGCAGGGAGTTAGCCAGAGTTTTGGAGGTAGTGGTTATTTCACAACAGAAATAACAAAACTGGTGTGAAACAGCGGCCCTTCAGCCTTGAGTGTATGATTGCTGTGCTTTTGGCGATTAGGCTTTCTTCTTTCTGTGTTCACAGAACCAAACTAGTGCACAGATACTTAAATAGGTAACCAAAGTTTATCCAAGTAAGTAGAAGGTAAATGAAAATTTCCACTGAAAAATTTCCGGTCTTAGCTGTGAGATCAGACCTGCATATAAGAATCCAGGGGAGTATCTATGTCAGAATGGTCAGGCAATATGAGTTTTACTACTTATTTATTTACATACTGTCATAGACATGGGGTCTCTCTGTGTTGCCCAGGCTAATCTTGAACTCCTAGTCTCAAGCGATCCTCCTGCCTTGGACTCCTAAGGTACTGGCATTACAGGTGTGAGACATTGCGCATGGCCTAATACGAGCTTTATATGAAAGTGTGAAGAGAACCTAAACAATGAGGTACTTGGATGTAGTGAATTTGGTTGTAGGCAGCCTGAGAAAGTGTTTTCTAGCTGGGCCTTGAAGTAAGAATGCTTTAATGAGGAAAGAGATGTGTTCAAAATCGCACATCTCAAGGAATCAATGACCATGGTATTAGATGAAATAGAGTGGAATGAGGCCAGTGTTAAAGCAGTGACTTCCAACAAATTAGGATGGAAATGGCTCTAACAATAGAAACCAGTGCCAGCATCTGGAATTTACCTATTCCTGATTCTGGGAAGGTTACACTAGAGCACTTTCTCTATATTCAACCTCTACAGCCACCTACAGTTTAAACATCTCTTTCACCTGGTAACCCCAGGTGTATCGTTGGAGCATCTCTAGAGGTAGAAAAGTGCTAGAGATGTCAGCACAATCCTTGACAAAACCATGAAAAAGGCATGAGAACTCAGCAACTTTATGTTTCCATATGAGAATTCTGGCCCTTAATTTGGGGCTGTTGTTCTGTCCTCTTACAATTGCCTATAGTATTCAGTACAGTAACATGCTGTTAAGAATATATGATCAAGTATGTTTATGGCAGCACTATTCACAATAGCAAAGACTTGGAACCAACCCAAATGTCCTCCAATGACAGACTGGATTAAGAAAATGTGGCATATATACACCGTGGAATACCATGCAGCCATAAAAAAGGATGAGTTCGTGTCCTTTGTAGGGACATGGATGAAGCCGGAAATCATCATTCTCAGCAAACTATCGCAAGAACAGAAAACCAAACACCGCATGTTCTCACTCATAGGTGGGAATTGAACAATGAGAACACTTGGACACAGGAAGGGGAACATCACACACCGGGACCTGTCGTGGGGTGGGGGGAGGGGGGAGGGATAGCATTAGGAGATATACCTAATGTAAATGATGAGTTAATGGGGGCAGCACACCAACATGGCACATGTATACATATGTAACAAACCTGCATGTTGTGTACATGTACCCTAGAACTTAAAGTATAATAAAAAAGAATATGTGATCAAAAATATCCTATATTCTTGATCTAGTATGTGATATGAGATCAAAGAAATATTCTTTGATGTCTAAGATATCAATTGACATACAGCAGGTCCTCAAATGATGTTGTTTCATAAAACATCATTTCATTATAACATTGATGAGAAAAAAAAAAAAATTCCTGGCTGAGGCCACCTTGTGGGTGGAGTGTGCACATTCTCCCCGTGTCTGTGTAGGTTTTCTTTGGGTATGCCAATTTCTTCCCATATCCCAATGCGCACATTATGTGAATTGGCATATTTAAACGGTCTCATCTGAGTAAGTGTGTGTGTGTGCATGCGTGCATGTGTGTGTGTAAGTGTGCCCCTTGATGGAATAGTGTCCTTTTCAGGGTTCCTTCCTTGTGCCCAGAGCTGCTGGGATGAACTCCAGCCACCTGTGACACTGAACTAAAATAATCGGCTAAATAATTATCCTGTTTCTGTTCATCTTTGCTAAATGTATGGAAAGCTCACATGTAATTTAATGTTTTTTTTTTTTTTTTTTTTTTTTTTGAGACGGAGTCTCGCTCTGTCGCCCAGGCTGGAGTGCAGTGGCAGCGATCTCGGCTCACTGCAAGCTCCGCCTCCCGGGTTCACGCCATTCTCCTGCCTCAGCCTCCCAAGTAGCTGGGACTACAGGCGCCCACAACCGCGCCCGGCTAATTTTTTTTTGTATTTTTAGTAGAGACGGGGTTTCACCGTGGTCTCGATCTCTTGACCTTGTGATCCGCCCGCCTCGGCCTCCCAAAGTGCTGGGATTACAGGCGTGAGCCACCGCGCCCGGCTAATTTAATGTTTAATATTAGAAGTATTTCAGTTCTTATTTAGAAGCAGGTTGATGTTTTTGTGACTGCAAATATGCCGTAGCAACTTAACTCTTGCTTACACCTATGGTAAAATTGGTTTCATTATATGTGGTTTCACTTAAAGTCACAGTTTCTAAGAACCTATTAACCATGTAATGTGAGGACTAACTATACCTTAATGCCTCTCAGAGGATGAGAAAAACAGGATTTCAAAGACGTTTCCCTTAAATGTATAGATATGGGAAGATTTAGTTTTGTCTTAGGATTTCTAACAGTGACTTTCAAGGTCTTTAATATTCGTAAGAATGATGTGGGGTGCAAATTCAAAATGCAGATGCTTACAGCCAGTCACCTCACTTAACTGAATTTTAGACCAACTATCTGGGTGATTCTTGTACACATTAAAAATCAAAAACTACCGTTTAGCTCCAACCTTTAGCTCCACCTGAAATGCCCATTCATCTGCATCTGCATCAAGTTCTTGCCTATTAAAAAATGCCTATGACTTTTATGACTGAATGAGCACATTTATAATCTCAGATATATGTATATATACACACACATATATAAATGTCAATAGTGTTATATTTTATACTTCATGTATATTCTAATATTAATTCTATACATGTGTATATGTGCATATAATTTTATGATAGCAGATAATTAACGTTTTTGTTGTTCCAGGCACTGCACAGGACACTTTGCATATAAAAACTAGTCTAATCTTCAAAACAATCATTTAGGGTACTTGTCAACCCTCTTGACTAGCATGTGAAACTTCCATGTTTGGAAAATATAATTTATGTTACAGGGTCAGCCCCTCACAAATGAAGTTAAAAATATCTGACACTAGCTCTCCCAGCCTCCCTTGCTATTGTGGTCTAACATACACATTCCGCTAGTCAGATACACCTGCCCCAGAGTGGGAATCAGAAGCTTGTGATATGAAAGAGAAGAGGTCTTTCAAATCCATTGCGGTGATGGTGGTGGGGGTATATATCCAGAATGCTGGATAAAAGCAACTCAGCTGGTTTTGTAGATTGTCTTAATTCTTAAGCAAATTAATAGTGGTAACTACATTAGAAGGGGCAGAGTTCAACTATGTTGAAGAAAAAAGCTATTTTCAAAAGTTTAGTAGAATATATTTGCATCAAATAATTTATCTAATGATAAAAATAGCTCAGTTCAATAAACTTTCCAGCAATAGAGAAATACTAGATATAAGTTATAAATGTTTCCATACTCTCAAAATCAATACAATTTTATTTCTTAATAAAATTCTCAAAATCTGATTTCTCACTATTTCTGGTTGTTCTTTCCCTCTTAACAATCTGGATCATTGAGGATTTGTTGCATTACAAAGGACTTTTCCCGAAACGTAGGGTCCTATCAGTGGTGCCATTCTATAGCATCTTAGGTAGATTAGTATTTTTTTAATAGCCTAGTATTCAGGCCTATAGGCACAGAGGCAGGATGTATAGCCAAAAACATACAAATCAAGCATTCAAGAGAGAGTAAAAATGCATTCAAGCTCAATAGACTTTTTCTCTTCTGATAATTTGGGGGAAAAAGGAACAGTAGTGAGAGTAAAAAGAAAGGAATGATACACAGGACTCTTAAGATGAATACAATTTGTGTCTCATAATTTTCTGTTAAAGGTGCAACTGTGCATTGAGTATAAACCCAAATCCTCTGATTTCTAAATCCTTATAGCAAAAAGGCCTCACCCACACACAATTGGCAGCAGACACAAGAAATACAGATTTCTTTTGGTTGATAAACTTGTCATGGGTGTGACTGAAGCTTAGAAGATGGGCTCAGCAATCTAGTTGACTGCAGGAGGGTGGCACATTAGGGCAGTCCTAAGTCATGTGAGCCTACTAAGAGGTACCTGAGGAGGGCTACTGCCAGCTATGAGATAGGAAACAAATAGTAGAATAGACCCACGGAAGCTGCTATGTCTCCATAAAGGAGAGACCAAATACAGCGGTGAAAAGTGATTCAGGAAGTGAGGGATTTTAAAAGAAATAATATAATTTATATACCTCAGTGGTTAGGCCCTTTTTAGAATGTGGTGTCACCATCTGTCTCTTTTGATTGAAGACACATGAAGATATGGTAAACGAGGATAGAGGCCTTAGAACCAATTAATACTGTGGCTTATATCTGAGCCTAGGATCATTAACGTCTGAGCTGGTGTCCTTAGATGACCCTAGGACTTCCAATCTGTTGATTTGCTGCTATTCTGTCATGAGGGGTGGCCTTGGGTATCTAGTCTTCTGTCATTCTGGTCTAATGTTTCTGTAAAGGAACCAGAACAAATTGTCACTTTTTTTGTGAACTCCTCTCAATGGCCATGGATGGCTATCATCGTCAAGACTCACAGACCACTTGAAGTCTCTGAATAAATTGTCTACACATTTTCATATGCAAATGGAGAAGGGAGCTTGCTTGCTGTGCTGTATCAGTGCTGAGTTAATGTTAAATCATATGTTTGGGCTAATTATGAAATTCTCGAATATAGCTCTGTGGTTAGAAAGCTTGTCAGGCATTTCAGGCATGCTGAGAAAGGGAGCTGGTAATATTTTGGTGTTAATATTTCAAGAAACATACAACTTGGGGAAATTTGTGGAAAATGAATGTATTGATGGAAATGTTTCACTAATACTTTAATCAGTTGTCCCCTGTTCTTTTGTTGCACGTACCAAGAAAACCTTTGTACCCAAAGCATTTGTACCTTACCTTATCTGCAGTTTCTTCTAGGCTACTGAGCATCACTGGAGTAAAAACAAACAAACAAAAACAAATGAGTTAATGCAACTACAAATTCTCTGATCACAGGTTAGTCTTTAAGGTTGCTGGGTAATTATTCTGTGCATTTATTTCTATTCCCATTTCCCCTGTGACCTTTGTCAGCTCTTTCTGCCTTGCACTAAGGCCCTCAACTCCTTTTTCATTGTCAACTCTTGGCTTCGTCTCCCAATTCATACACACACACACAAAGAGATGGTTAGGGAAACTCATCTCTCCCGTTTTTAAAA
The DNA here is from genome assembly GCF_043159975.1 of Macaca nemestrina. NCBI lineage: Eukaryota > Metazoa > Chordata > Mammalia > Primates > Cercopithecidae > Macaca > Macaca nemestrina. The sequence continues at coordinate 48,011,471 of NC_092127.1, read as the reverse complement.
TTTCTTTCCTCTCCTACCTTCAACCTACCTTTTGAATGAGAAAATATTCCTACACCTCTATTCTGGTATTTACCTATGCCTCCTGCCTCCAACCTTCTCAGAGATCTGCTTCGTCACTTACCGCCTCTCTTGAGATTCTTTCTTTATGTCACTGATGTTTTTTATCCTAAAAACATATTTAGTCTCTCCTACCTTAAAAACAAATGCCTGACCTTTCAACACCTTCTGACTACAACTATATCTATTTCTTTATCTTCGCAGTTTTAAAAAATGCATCTCCATTATTTTTATATTACTTTCGCATCTTTATTTATTGGCTTCTTTTTTTTCTTTTTTTAAAAAATTATACTTTATGTTCTAGGGTACATGTGCACAATGTGCAGGTTTGTTACATATGTATACATGTGCCATGTTGGTGTGCTGCACCCATTAACTTGTCATTTACATTAGGTATTTTTCCAAATGTTATCCCTTCCCCCTCCCCCAACTCCACGACAGGTCCTGGTGTGTGATGTTCCCCACCCTGTGTCCAATATTGGCTTCTTTTCTCAATATTCCATTAAACCTGCTCTTGGAAATGACTTCATAGTTGCTAAATTTAAATGGAAACTTTCCCAATCTTTATCCTTTTGATTTTGCAATGTTTGACACAATTGATGTCTTTTTGCTCCTTAAAATTTTTTCTTTAGCTTCCAGAATTCCATGTCTCATAGGTATTACTAAGTCAGCCTCATGAGCTCTCCTTTCCTACCCATTCTTTATATGTTGCTCTGTTTTCCATGGTTTTGTCTATTTAGTCACCTTCTTCCCTCATTCTGCAATTTCTGCTTGGAGGCTTCCTACCAACTTAGATTGCTACCACTGATATAAGTTATTATATTAATACTATAATATTATTATATTAACAATATATTTTATTAATACTATATTAATTATAGCTTACATATTTCAAAATATTATATTGACATTAACATATTCAAATATAATTTATCTTTCCTTTCTAGTTTTCTCTCTTATGCTTTCTTATGTCCAAATATTTGCTTCTGTATATCCAGATACCTCTTGGATGCTTCTGTTTGAGTGCTGCACTAGAATACAAACTCAATACATACAAAATTGAACTCATTATGTTTTCCACCAAACCCATATATTTACTCTGTAAAAAGAACCACCATCAGCCTGGTACTCAATTCAGAAATCTAAAAATCATCCCTGAATCATTCTTCAATCTTTCTTTGTACCTCATCTTTAGTCATATACAACCAAGTGCTGAGTCCTGTTAGTTATACACTTTAAATAAGTTCGATATCCAGCTCTTCATCTCCATTCTCACTGCCATTGTCTTCCTTTAGACTTTAACAATTTCTCAGTTGAAACACTGCAAATACAGTGTCTAGGGTGCCAAGCTTATCCTTTTTGTTCACTAACACCTGAGACATCTTCCTGTAGTATAAATCTGATTAGATCATCCTTCTGCTTATGTTTTTTCAGTGCCTCCTATGACCTTCAGGATAAAATTCGAGTATTTTTCATACCTCTATCTTGTGTTTGCCTATCGGTCCTGCTATATTTCTTGCTGTTCCCCAATTCATATGATGCTCTCGCTTTGCCAGACTATGTATAAATAGTTTTCCTGAAGTCCTGGTTTCATAAACTTCAGTGTTTTTTGCATGCATTTCTCTATCAGCTCTGAATGGCCTGCTCGAGCTTCTTCAACTGGAAAAATCTTTTTCGTCTTATAAAAACTCAAATTCAATAGCTCTTCTGAGAAGCTTTCCTTGACCCACCTCTTCTGGGATACAAGTTATTTTCACATACTTCCCAATACCCACATGCCTACACATAACACAGCATTCACCATACTTTATTAAGTATTGACTTATTCATTATACTGGTATCTTCTTTATTACTGATAATAGAAACAGCGACTTATACTGCAGTTACTGAAGACGTATTTGTGCATGAATGAATGTCTAAATAAATGAAATACAACATTGTAAAAAGAAATTTTAAAACTGGGTTGAAATTTAATAATGGATATACAATTTTCAATCATGTCTTTAAAACAACCTGGATATGAGATGCTTTGCTGTATAGTGAAGTAGAATTCTCAACTGTGCAGATTAAAACTCAGGAATATAATTATTTATGGAGGCTGGGATATTTTTCTTTAACATGGTTTATGTTAATAAAGACAGATTTTATAATCCGATAAATTCTTATCCCTCAAGATGGCTTATTTATGTGTCATGAGGCCAAGGCAAATCATCTTGAGGGGCTAAGTTTCGGAAAGTCCTTAAAGAACAAATACCACAAGAGCAAAATATCATAATGAAACCTCTATTTCTCTTATCTTTCTGGCCCTGGATAAAGGAAAGTTTTATTGCTTATTTTTTAAAACTTTTTTAAAAGTTTGGATCGTGGAACATAGTCAAGTAAAGAACAGTTTAAATATTTTATTAATTACAACATTCTGCTCTCAATAGTTGAAAACTTAGTAAGTCATATTTTTAGACACTGAGGCACCCAGTTTTGTGAACATTTGATTACCTTGAAAACTTCCTACCCAGGTAGAATGGATTTTACTTTTCAAAGTAATCTTTACTATCTTTTACAATGAACTCATGCTATTTTCTGTTTATGTGTCAGTAATGAATACAGAATGGTTCCAGTAAGTTCCAGATATGAGGGCAAAACATGAGTAACGCAAGAAGAATCTTATTGCAACAAAGAGGGTAAACACTTTCCTTACTTCTGGTTATTTTGTTTTTATTTTCTGATTTTTCCATTTTGGGTGTAAACTTAAGATTGTTTGACACCTGTTATCTTTTCTAATGTAAGCATTCAGTGTTATAAATTTTTCTCAAAGCACTGTTTCAGCAATATTCCACAAATTTTGATATATTTTGTTTTCATTTTAGTTCACTTAGAAATATTTTCTAATTCTTTTGAGACTTCTGCTTTTATCCATGGATCATTCAGGTGTGTTTTTAAAATTTGCGCATATATGGGGGATTTTCTAAATATCTTTGCAGATTTGATATTTAGTTTAATTCTTTTTGTTCAGAAAACATTTTATATCACCTCAATTCTTTTAAATGTGTTAAGATTTTTGTTTGTTTGTTTTGCTTTTTTATAGTGCCAGAATGTGGTCCATGTTTTTAAACATTCAGGTGCAATTAAAAATGTGTATTCTGCTGTTATTGGACAGAAGGTTCTATAAATGTCAAATAGGTCAAGTTGATTGATAATGTTCTGGTTTTTATATCCTTGCTGAATTTTTGTCTACTTGTTCTAATAATTATAGATAAATAATGTTTATGTCTCCAATTACAATTATGAATATTTTTCTTTTAAAATTTCCATTCATATTTACTTCATGTATTTTAAAGCTCCATTGTTAGGTGCCTACACATTTAGGATTGTATATCTTTATTATGAATGGACCCTTATATCATTATGTAATATTTCTCTTTATTCCTTCAGTCTGGGTAACTTTTTTTGCTCTGAAGTGGACTTTGATGTTAGGACATGAGTTAGTGTTTGTGTGGTGCACATTTTCCTTGTATTTTAAAGCTATCTATATCATAGCCATTGTGTAAATTTTTTATAGACAACTTATAGTTGGGTCTTAAATGTTATTAATATCGAGTTTGACAATCTCTATCTTTTAATAGGTATGTTTATACCTTTTATGTATTAGGTAATTATTGATAAAATTTGATTTAGGTTTAAATGTTTTCAAAATGTTATTCATTTTCCATTTTCCTTGTGTTTTTGTTTATCTGTTCTCCCTTTCTTGTATTCTTTTTGATTGTTTGAATATTTATATTATTCTATTTTAATTAATCTCTTGGGATTTTTAGTTAAGTCTCCTGTATTTTTTTTAGTATCTGTTATAGAGTTTACATTAATCATACCTAGCTTTTCACAGACTAATAAGAGTTAATATTTTAACCTCTAATAAAATATAAATACCTTTTAATAATTTAGTTCCCTTTTCTCTTCCTACTTATGTAGTTATAATCGTATTTTACATTAGAACATTAGAAACCCAACCAGACAGTGTTATAAATCTTGCTTTCAACACTCATACATATTTAAAGACTTTAGGAGGAGAAAATCAGTCTATTCAGTTATTTTTCATTTCTGTTGCTGTTCTCTCATTCTTAAAGTTCTATGTTTCTCTCTAGTATCATTTTCCTTCAGCCTGAAGAACTCTCTTCAGCTTTCTTTTCAGAGCAGTACTGGTGGCTGTGGATTCTCTTTGTTTCCTTTACTTTCAATCTTGTTTTCTTTCTGTCCTTCAGATTGGATAAATTTCTAATGATCTGCGTTTTTCCTCTGTCATCTTCATTTGGCCCTTGAGTCAATCCAATATAATTTTTATTTCAGATATTGTGGTATTTTAGTCCTCAAATTTTTATTTGGTACTTTTTATAAATTATACTTCTCTAAGAAAAACTTCTGTCTTTTATTCACTTCAATAGTATTTAACGTTCCATCAATGTGCATAGTTGTAATGGTTGTTTTGAAATGTTTGTCTGATAATTCCAACACTTTGTATCATCCTGGTGTTGATATCTGTTAATTTTCTTTTCCTTTAAAACTGATCACATTTCCATGCTTTTTTGTATGTCAGATAAATCTGAATTATACCATGGACATTTGGACCATTCTGTTGTGAGATTTTGGTACAGTTAACATGTTCAGGATACTGTTGTTGTTTTACATGAGTAGGTGACATAGTTGGGATCTATTTCTCTGCCCAATTCTCATGTCTAACTGTAACCTCAAGGCTGGAGGTAGGGTCTGGTGGAAGCTGATTGTATCATGGGAGTGGTGTGTCATGATCGGCTTAGCACCATCATGATGGTGAGTGAGTTCTCACGAGATCTGGTTGTTTAAAAGTGTGTGGCACCTCCCCTCTTACTCTTTCTTGCTCCTGCTCCTGCCATGTGAGATGCCTTTTTCCCTCTGTGTCTTCTGCCATGATTGGAAGCTTCCTGAGGCCTTCTCAGAAGCAGAAGCCACTATGCTTCCTGTACAGCCTGCAGAACTGTGAGCCAATTAAACCTCTTTTCTTCATAAATTATACAGTCACAGATATTTCTTTATAGCCATGTAAGAATAGACTAATATAGCAGGCAATTGTCCCATTTAGGTGTTGATCTCAAGTCTGATCTTTTTTTGTGGATGATGGTCCCAGTGTTTGTTCAGTTTACTCTTTGGGTCTGCCCGATGCCTGAGCTACTCAAGGACTAATTTGGGACTTGGGAAGTGGTTAATGAGTAGTTAAGCCTTCAAAGTCTTTGTTATGCTGTTCTGGGTCAATTCTGCACATGCATCTTTCAGAGGTTAGTGTCAGACTTGGAAGGTGGCTTATCTTGTAGTTCAGTTCTCAGCACCTTTGCTCTTTTTTATCTGTTCTGTACATGTGCATATTGGTGATGAGCCCTGGACTTGTGTCACCTCATGCACAGAATTATCTCCACTCTAATATTTTCCCTCACATTCTCCAGCTTCCAGAGGCTCATTTTCTTGATTCTTCTGGCCAAATACGCAGATTTTCTCTTAGAGATTTTGGTGCCTGTCTGATGTTGCTGCTACAGCTGCAGCAGTACAGCTTCGTGACTGGAGTTGACCCCAGGGCAGTACCAGGAATAATAAAAGATTTAAAAGAGAGAGAGAGAGGAACAAATGAGTGTCACATCATTTACGTTATTGCAATCTCTACACAGTTATAATTTTAGAGAACAAAAATTTCTACAGGTTATGTTTTTATTATCTGCACCAACACAAATGCCTAGTAATGATGCGAAACCTTTCTGGTAGCTGACTCTGCAAATCTTTTATCCTGAATTTGTATCAACTTCAGATGGGCTACTTGTGTGATCTCTAGTTTCTGTATTAAAGAAGAAGGGCGCCGGGCGCGGTGGCTCAAGCCTGTAATCCCAGCACTTCGGGAGGCCGAGGCGGGCGGATCATGAGGTCAGGAGATCGAGACCATCCTGGCTAACATGGTGAAACCCCGTCTCTACTAAAAATACAAAAAACTAGCCGGGCGAGGTGGCGGGCGCCTGTAGTCCCAGCTACTCGGAGGCTGAGGCAGGAGAATGGCGTAAACCCGGGAGGCGGAGCTTGCAGTGAGCCCAGATCGCGCCACTGCACTCCAGCCTGGGTGACACAGTGAGACTCCGTCTCAAAAAAAAAAAAAAAAAAAAAAGAAGAAGGGCATAGCTATTTTTCTTTATTTAAAATCTTCCTTATCATTATTTTGTGACCTAATACTTTACTTATGCAAAATGCTTTGGAATCTTTTTTTTTTTTTTTTTTTTTTAGCAAATTAGGTTAGGTAATAATTAGCTAAGTAAGTAAAAGCTTCTCGGTTTAGATTATTAAAGAATGGCATATAAGTGTTGAGATAAACTTGCAGGAGTATCATGTGGTTTATCTGCTTTTGTGGTACATCAGTGATAGTAAAGGAGTCACTATATTCTGGTCTCCTGATGGTTGCAGGTGTAACTTAGAAGGTCTGAGTACAAACCTTCACATTTTTATTTTATAAGTTGACTGATGCTAAAAATTTGGACAACAATTTAGTTATGTATATTAGACCATGACTTGTTAAGCTCTTTGTAATTTATGCAGAAATATTAAACTGACTATAGAATCTTTGGGGGAAATTTGATAATCTAAATCCTGCAAAATAAAAATGCACTTTTTTGAGGTACTTTCTATTTTGTTAATTCCAAAATTTAAATATTGTGGAAGACAGAACCAATTTTATAATGCAAACAAAGGTTAGACAAAGTTAAAAACCTGAAATATTATTTTATAATCAAATTTCAAAGAATGCTTTTGTTCTATATTTTAAAATAAGTCTCAACTCCAATTCTAATTTCAATTTGATGCAGGCAAGCAAATGTAAGGCAAAAGAATTAGGAACTAATTTATTTCTTCCTGTGTGGGGGGAAACAAACGCTTATGGCAAAGGCATATGATCTGAAGTTTAATGGGTAAGAGGTAAGAAGGAAGATACATTTTTTGCCAATTCTTATTTCCAATCTACTCCTTTCATCTTTCTCATCTCCGACAGCACTTTTAAAAAAATCCAAGCTCAGATGCTTCTTGCTTCCATTTGAGATCACAACAAGAAACTCATAGCTTTTCCTATCCCAAATTCTTTCTGCAAACCCTGTCATTAGGTGTCATTCCAACATGAAAAACTCCTAGTTGCTCCTTTTTGCCCATAACATAAATTCAAATCTGATCTGACCATTTCTATTTAATTTTACCTCTCACAATCTCAATCATTCAATTATTTCTTCAAACAGGTCTGTACTTCTCTCCCCTTTGAATAAACTATGATACTCATTTCACAACTCCTAGCCTTTGTTTACCTGAATTATTTGTCTCCTTTTTTCATATATAGCCAAATCAGTCCCATCTTGATCTTCCTTTTCTCTGAGCAACTTTAACATGTAACTATAGATTACCTTGCACTGGAATTAATTTGTTGTTTTTGTCATTATTTTTTGTGTTTTAATTTTTCCACTTGGGGGAAGGTTACTATTTTTTTTTTTTTTTGAGACAGAGTCTAGATTCTCCCCCGTTACCCAGGCTGGAGTGCAGCGGTGCAGATCTCGGCTCACTGCAACATCTGCCTTCTGGGTTTAAGCAATTCCTGTGCCTCAGCCTCCAGAGTAGCTGGGACTACAGGTGTGCACCACCACGCCCGGCTAATTTTTGTACGTTTAGTAGAGACAGATTTTACCATGTTGGCCAGGCTGGTCTCCAACTCCTGGCCTCAAGTGATCCACTCGCCTCAGCCTGCCAAAGTGCTGGGATTATAGGCGTGAGCCACTGTACCCAGCTGTGTTTTACATTTCTTAGAGTTTCCTTACAGTTCTGTGAAGCCTGGGAAAGTGACAGACAGAGATTTTAAGACACACTATTTCAGTCTTCGCTCGCTCTAGGTCAGAGCTGCCTTAAATTCTTTTTAGAAGTCAGTAAAAAAAAAAAGAGTAATTCAATAAGGAAATGAAGGAGAGCGCAAGAAGACAAGAAGGGAAGAATGAAAAGAAAATCCTACTTTGTATTTTGGAGATTGGCTAAGGATGCCTCAAGAGTTCTGTGGGAGTTTTGTCTTTTTACTAGGATTCCTATGGACAGGCCAGTGGTCCGTAATGAATTCAACCTTGTATCTAGCAAGGGGCTCTAGTCAAGTAGGTGTCATCTCTGCCTACATTGAAACTTCTATTAAACAGATCATCTGCAAAATCATGTTAGCCCTCATGAGGGCTTACGTGACAAGATGAATTAATTATGATATTAATTTATTTCCTGCCCTGAAGTACTTAAGGTATCTTTAAAAGACGTATTAAATATAACAAAGCCACAAATTGGAATCAATTGAGAAAATATGGTAAGAAGCAAAATGGAGGTAGGGACCTCTCTGTGCAGGTAAGCTCCTGCATAATCCTCTGTTTCTCACGCTTACCCTGTAGTTGTTCCTGTATAGCTGTTGTTTCTCATCATCCTTCTGTAGGGCATCAGTACGACATAGTGGCCATCAGCAATAACTGCACAGTCCTTGTAAGCATTACTCCTCATTGCCTTTCAAATGAATAAAAAATCATACCTGCATGGGCACTTTCCTTCGATGACATGTTTTATCTGAGTAACAACCTGTTGTGCTGCCGGCTTGTATCAGGAGATATCCGTGGATTAAATGCTTCTCAGGATGGGGTCTTCCTTGCTATGCCAGTCCTCAAAACCCATTTTACCATCTGCTTTCTCAGTCAACTCTCAATGCCAACTAGATCAGTATTATCATCTGAGAAGCAAGCACCCAAGACACGACTTGACACCCAAGACGTTTCCTGGAGAGTTGACTGAGGAGGATGAAGGGGAGGAAGCAGGCCTTGGCGGGAGAGCCTCCATCCTTTAATGCAGCCCTAGCACCTGTGGATAGACAGCAAGAAGAAAGGAGGGTTGAGCAGGAAGAGTCCAGGACTGTGGCACTCTTTTAAGGAAGTTTGGCCAAGCTGAAGGACAGACTGACCTCTTCAGTCAAAACTGTCCATTAGAGGAGTCCCTCATCTCACAGAAATGAACTTGGACCTGCATTAATACCTGTCTCCCCAACAATGTAGCCTGGGAGAGGCATGGCCTCAGCACCAGTGCTGTAGTGGCATTCAAAAGAGTTTTAGGTGAAATGTCAGTCCATTGTGCTCCCCACAGCAGCACATTTTAAAGATCCCCACAGTTGGTAAGGCCTGTCTCATGGGGTACATCACCTCTGGCCTAAAGATTCTTGATGTATTTGAGTCTGGTGACAGTTGAACAGTCAGGATAATGAAAGTTTGTGTGTTATTTTAGTTTTCTACAAATAGGTCAATATTACCTTTTGTAGCCTGATTAATATATGTCACTGAATGCTAATGTCGAGTATGTCAATTTTTGTGTGTGTGTGTCTGACAGATTCTCTCTCTGTTGCCCAGGCTAGAGTGCAGTGGTTCAATCTCAGCTCCCTGAAACCTCCACCTCCCTGGTTCAAGTGATTCTCCTGCCTCAACCTCCAGAGTAGCTAGGACTACAGGCATGAGCCACAACACCTGGATAATTTTTGTATTTTTAGTAGAGATGGGTTTTGCCGTGTTGCCTGGGTTTGTCCCAAACTCCTAGTCTTAAGAGATCCTCCTGACTAAAGTTCTCAGGTTACAGGCATGAGCCATGAGCCATTGTGCCTGGCCCCAGGTATGTTTATTTATTGCCAACCGATTATCTTAGACAAGATGTGAGCCATTTTAAGGTTCAACATCCATCTGTTTATCCATCTATCAATATATTGATTAAAATTTGTAGTTACTCATAATATATACATATTCTAATGAAAGAAAAAATAATGGAACATAAATTTTTATTAGATACTATAAAATTTATAAAACAATTTCTTTTTGTTTGATAACATCAGACATCATAATCAGGTTTCTGTGACATTAATCAGTAGCCTGATATTTCTGCCTTTGAAGTTCCATAGATTTGTTATAATTGCATTGACTACTTTTCTGAATAAATTAACTGAATAATTAAAAATGTATGAGAAAAATATTCATGACATAACGTTCCCAAATATTTCCATGCTACTTCTGCGTTCTGCTTTTCGAGTCAGTATTATTTTAGAAGTGGAAAACTGCTGGGACTTAAGATTCCGTACCACAAAATGACAACTCCCACTGGATAGTTAAGATCAGCAAAGAGGATCTCATGTTTCAATGTTCACTTTATTCTTGTGTCCTTATGAAATTGCAAGGACATTTAGGGGATTTCAAAGACAGAATTAATGAAAGTAAAATAATAGTAACTTCTCTAAAGCTGTGATAGAAAGGGAATGCATTATGTAATAGAAATATAACAGGCCATTTTAATTTTAAAGCACAAGCTTGGAGAAGTTAAGAGTGGGAAATGAAAAAAACAGCTTTCCCCTTCCATTGTTAGCCATGTGGTGAGAAATAAATGCTAAAGAATTAAAAAGAAAATCAGGATTATTGTAAACTATAGAAATAAGGAGGATGAAATTAAGCTGCAGCCATAGCTTGCAACTGAATAATATGAATACAAAGGCAGAGCTTTGCCTAAAAGTCACTGTTTTTTCCCACTAAAAACTGCTGAGAGTAAAGAACTAGAAATAGAATTAGAAGAAGAATTATCTATTTACATACATAATTAGAAGCATAAACAAAATTCAAGATGTTTCCTGGGGAAGCTGGTCCAATATGAGAACCAAGCAATTTAAAGGTGATTATTCCAACTGTGGTCAAGGTCATCTGAAGCAATAATTAGATGTCAGAAACATGAGCTCTGTTTGCAAAGAAACCAAGTAAGTGAATTAGTGGGATAAGAACACTGGTTAGCCAGAACAGTCAGGCTGTGCGACAGAACTTTATTCTTGGGAACAGGACTAACTCAGAGATGGAGTCTACCTTCTCTGATGATATACCTACCAGATGATATAAATCCATTAGGGGAAGGACCATGTATATTCATGTTTCTCTCCCCGTCCCTATCCTGACTTCTAGTTCAGTACTGTGTACAGAGTAAATAATAGTGAAATATCTGTTTAAATAAATGTGAGAAACGTTGGGAGAATCAAAGAGAAGGATCTAATCTATGTTTTTGCTTGGCAGATGAAGAATGTGAGTGGTTTGTCTTTGAGTAACTTTTCTGTGGTCACATGATAAGTCTTGGAAGTATTAGTGAAGAATATATTTCACTTCTAAAAGGAAATGAGGTGGTAATTTTGGTTGAAATAAGAAATCTTTTCATTGTTGTGTGGTGTACTTACTAAACATTCCCATACCTACAGAACCTTTTATAAGCAAATAAAGTAGGTATTAGCATGAAGGTGTTTACATCTGAAACAAGTAAGAGCTTCCATTACATTTTAGTATTTATTAGCAATGTTTCTTGAATGATTTCTTACAAAAGGGAAATATCAATGAATATCAGGAAATAATGTGAAATGCAAAGAAAATATATTTTATTAAAATTTGTTGTTGAAAATCAATTCAGGATGTGAAAACTTTATTATGGAGTATATTGTCTCCTTCAACTTGCCTAGATTAGATTTGATATCCATGTGTATTAGTTTATATTTGTTAATTATTAGAACTTAATGAAATTCTTCCGTAATAATATTAGAAGATCTCATTTTGATGTTAGCACTTTCAGACTTACTTTATTTTTTATCTCTCTTTATTAAGCAAGAAATGAACTAATCCTTCTCACAGGGGAAAAACCTCTTATTAGCAATGAGTATACAACCATAGAAAGAAGGAAATGTCTGAATTTAGATATTATGTTGTTATAATTATAAAGGCATATTACATATTGGACAAATATGACTGAACATGGAAAAGGAGCTATCATTTGTGTATACTAAGCAGTATATGCTTATATTTATGCATACTGTGTGGCATGCTTTGTCCTAGGTTCTTTACATACATAATTGCATTTACTCTCAACAACAGCTTTTAGAGGTCTGTGTGATTATCTCCATTTTATAGATGAAGAAACTGGGGCTGAGATAAGGTAAAAAGTTGCTTAGGATCACATGCCTGCGGAGTGACAGAGGCCGTGTCAAAAGGTCTTTCTGATTCCCTAGCCTATATTCCTTTCACTAGGCAAAAAAAAAAAAAAAAAAAAAGTAGATGAGAATTGAAAAGAAAAGCACAAAGAAATAAAATTATAAGCACTCTAAAAGGCAGGTCTTGATAAGCAGAAATGAATTCTTCTTAAACTTCTGACTTTTAACTTCTTACATTCCACATTAGCTTTTTCTTTTCTTCCTATTTACTTTCCTCTTCTCTCTAGTAATCTTAATTATCTTTTTTCCTGTCACTATGGGCTTATTAGAACAGCTGACATAGACAAGAGAATAACAAGATCTCAGGGTAATTAGTTCCTCATCTATGAAAGACAAGTTCAGAATAAAACAGACCTGAAGAAAATGAATATCACACTTTATAGGGAAAGCTTAGCAGCTATCAAAATGGTAAAATGATGGCTGTGGTGGGGTGGGGAGTTGGAAAATTTTGTGTATGTGTACATTCACACACAGTAAGTGATTTAGACTTTTGTTTTTGTTGGATAGGCCTTTGGAAAAAATGAGATTGGTTGTGTTCTATGAATTTCATTGCTAGATCAGATTAGATACAGGAAGATAAAAACCCTTCAAAGTCTACAACCTCTTGTCAGTAGCATGCTGATTTTTAATATGCTCTCTTTTATGTAAATTGCCATAATTCAAAAATGAGAGACATCCTGTTAAAGGTGGAAGGACCCCTATCAGTGAGTTCTGAAAGGTGAGTGTTAGGTTGTTGTACAAAGAATAGAAGATAAATTTGAAATGTAGCAGACCACTGAGGATAATTTGCTATAGCTTGCAAGAATATGGATTAATAAGCTTTAAATATAGATGAAGGGGAGTGTGGCATAATGAATGAGGGTTCTCTGGAGTCACACTGCCAATTACCAGTTGTGCAACCTTCAGAATATTTCTTAACTTTGTTGATTGCAGTTTCCTCATCTAAAATGTGGTTAATAATTATCATGAGGATCAAATGAGCTAGTTTATGTTAAATCTTAGGACACTGCCAGGCATACAATAAATGCTTGATAAGTATTAGCCATTTTTATTAAGATCTGGAGGAAGTAGACTAAGAGAAAACAGACTCTGAGAAGTTAACAGGCGGGAAGAAGCCTTTTACTAGAGCTGCTGAATTTGCATGTTATTTTTTCTCTCCAGAGTAGCTGTGTAGATTGAAGAAAAAGAGATTTAAATAGTTGATGGCTTAGTATATTAAGGCTATCAATTCTTCAGAATATGTCCACTAGTTTAATTGAAAAAAAAGAGAAAGTACTATAATTAACTGAAGTTAAATTGCTTTTCAAAGTAATGTCTTCTTACTATGATAGTATAAACAAAATACCACTTTTGGAGTATTCTTAGTATTTAGGGGTGGCTATTTAAATATACACATGCAAACACACACACACCAAAACAATCACTACCATACTTATTTCTTTTACAATGCTCTGTAGAGAAGTAATTGAATTCAACTGTAAGTGTATAGTCTTCTCAGGGGAGATGTTGATAGTTCATCAAACTTTCTAATAAAATTAAAAATTTGTCTGTGTTCCCATGGTCATTATTTATGGAACTTTTGGCACTCAAGAATTCATAAATCCTTGTCCAAAGACCCACTTTGTCATTAGCAGGTTCTATTCATAAACACTGTTCTTGGCTATATGCTGAGAAGCGGGGACATCTTCTAGTAAGTCTGACAAGGAAATAAGAGGAACATCACTTAGTCTTTTATGACCTCAAGAAATTGAGATGGTTGCTCTTGAAGGTCTGCTGTTGCCCGATTTTGCATTTGTCTACTCCAAGAAAATGACAGAAGGATACTCTATGGAAAGCTTAGTTTCACTTGTTCATTTTTCACTGGTTCTTGTTGATGGCACATATTTAGATGTGCATCTTTCATGTATATGAAAATTTTCTGTTCATTTACAGCAAAACATTTATGCATATGAAGAATCATATTTGTTTTTTTCCTGAGGGCTTGGGTAAACCAGACCGTGGCAGGAAGAAAGATAATTTTATTGGAATTAAGAACCTGACAAATTGGGCATGCTGGCTCACACCTATAATCCCAGCATTTTGGGAGGCCAAGGTGGGTGGATAACTTGAGGCCAGGAGTTCCAGACCAGCCTGGCCAACATGGTGAAACTGCATCTCTGCTAAAAATGCAATAAAAAGAAAGAGAAAGAAAAAAAGATAAAAGAAAAGAAAGAAAGGGAGAGGAAAGTAAAAGAAAGAAAGAAAGAGAAAGAAAGAGAGAGAGAGAAAGAAAGAAAGACAGAGAAAGAAGGAAAGAAAGAAAGAGAAAGAAGGAAAGAAAGAAAACAAAACAAAAAACAAACTAGCTGGGCATGTGCCTGTGGTCTCAGCTACAGGAGGCTGGAGTGGGAGGATCACCTGAGCCCGGGAGGTAGAGGTTGCAGTGCGCCTGATTGAGCTGTTGCATTCCAGTCTGGGTAACAGAATGTGACCCTGTCTCCAAAATAGATAGATAGATAGATAGATAGATAGATAGATAGATAGATAGATAGATAGATAGATAATGAATAAAGAAAAAACAGTGACCATTTCCACCATGTTTGCTGCTACCTCACAACCCCAGCTGTCACTAATTCTGGCCAGGATTATTGGAATAGTTGAGACACTGAACCTCTCTTTCTACCCCTCTTGTTTAGACTCTATTCTCAACACAGCTGCCTTTAAATGAGATCATGTCTTCCTCTGCTCCAGACCTCCCATGTAACTCAGAGTAAAACTCAAAGACCATACTGATTGCTCTCTTGCCACCCCTGACCATGTCTAGTTCTCCTCCTCTCCTATTCCCTCCCACCAGCCAGACTGGCTTTGTTGCTGTTCGTGCTCTCTGCAGCACCATTCCCATGGATAACTATATGTCTTGCTCTCTCACATACTTCAGCTTTTTATCCAAGTGCCATCTTATCAAAAAAGCCTTCTCTGACAACTCTATATGTAATACCAACACCCACAGCCTAGCAGCCTCTAGCCCCTTTGTCAGGGGTTATATAGTACTTCTTCATAGTACTTGTCAGCATATTTCATGGTCTACATTAATTATCTATTGGTTTTAACTGTTTCTTCCAATTAGAATGTAAATTCCCTGCAGGCAAGAACTATATTTTGTTAACTACCATGTCCTCGATAATTATAATTGTACTTGGTAAACAATAGACACTAAATGAATATTTTCTCAATAAATGTTTGAAACTACTTGTTCTTAATCCTAGATGGTGCAATGAAGCCAGTTATTTCTTTATGATTTAATTTCTCCTAATGAGAATCAGCTAATTGTTGTAAACTCTGTCATTTAAAAGGATAATAATGCCTACAAGTGTGCAACAGTAATTTTTTTCCCAATAGGGATTTCTAGCAGTGAAGGGCAATTTTGCAGTGCTTATTAAAATTTTAAATACTGTTTATACTCTATAACTCAATATCTCCAATTCTTGGTAACTTCCGTAGAAAAAAAAAAACTGGCTGAAAAGCAAAGGGAGGTATGCACAAAGATTTTCACTGCAATATTTTTTGTAGGGCAATGACTTAAGAAATGATAGAATTACTGTACTATGGAGTACTATGAAACAGTTTAAAATAAATGAGGAAGACATATATAAATATATACATATATACACACACACAAAAAAATACATATAGATACAAAAATTAAAACAGATAGGTATATATACAAATACGCAGGCACAAATATGGATAAATAGCTCCCTTTATTTATACGTGTAGAAATTTATGTTCCTCTAGCAACATTATTTGCTTACCCAACCAAATATATCTCTCCTCTTCTTTCTTGCTTTCTTCCTTTTATTTCTTTTCATATTTTTTCCTTTTTCTTTTCTTCTATGTCCAAATTCAGACCCCTAAATTAGTCATTTAATGCACTGAAGCAAATATATTATTTATTGTATTTATTAAACAGTGTTGAAAGTTTCTGTTGTTAATCTCCAAAGCCAGAAGGTAATATTTTATATTTCTCTCTCTCTGGAACAAAGAAAAGAAAATAATAACAACAATAAAATTATTTATGTTTTGTTTGTGTTCAATGTCAGTTTTCTTTCTTCTTTGGACCTTGATTGAAAGAAAAAATCCCTATAATTGATTTATGGCTATTTTTCTTTTTTCTCTTTATGCTACTTTAATATATAAATGACAAGCAAAAAAAAAATCAGGAATATAAATTAAGCAGAGCAGGCATGTAAAGAGAGTTTTTATGTAAACATCTAGAATGATTTGTTTGAATATAATAATCTAAACTACATGTTGTTATCAGAAATTTCAAGAGCATCTATAAATTTCTCATTTTCCAAGCTCTCCAGACTCTGTTCATATGAATATTCATTTATTCAACAATTATTTATTGAGCACCTTCTATTTATCTTGTCATTTTCTTGGTGAAAAAAAATGGGGGAAAAAAAGAAAGAAAAATCTCTACTCTTTCCTACCGAAGGGAGAAAATAGTGAATATAATGAGTAATTAATACATATTTTATAAGTAAAAGGCAATATATGCTATGGGAAAAAATGTACAGTGCAGTGATGGGGATAGCGGTTGGGGAGGAGTGTGGTTGCCCCAGCTTCCACCATTATATGACTTTCAAAAGGGGGAGATGTTGGAAAGAGTGAAGGAGGGGAGAGTTTGCTCTGTTCTTTTGAAAGAAGGAATCCAGAATTGCAGTCATGTGCACTAACATTCTATTGGCAGAAACCTAGTGACATGTCCACATCTGGTAGTGAGGAAGGCTGGAAACAGTCTTTAGCTGTGATGATGTACCTAGTTGGAACTTTACTACAAAAGAAAGGGAGAATAGATATCAAGGAGATAACTCGCAGTCTTTGCTGTTGCCATTTGCAGAAAAAGGAAAGGAATATGGAAGAAAAAGGAAGGGAAAAGAAACAGGTTTATTGGAAACATATATTAACTTAATATTAATTAAAATACTCATTTAATTAATTTTAAAAATGTATTTAATTGATCAATTTAAGATTAATTTTTAATATTAATTAAAAACAGGATATTCTAAAGAGAGGGGTAAAAATTCGTATTACTTCCTTGTCTACTCCACGTCAGAGATCAGGAAACATTGTTTTTAAATAATATGATATCCTTCCTGTCTCTCCATCATGTCTTAAGGTAAATTGCTTCAATCAGAAATTTTCCCTTTCCTTTACTGAGCATGCCAGAGCCTTTGTATTCAAAGGAATCTTAATGGAAGGTGCAGGACTCAGTTTGTGGGGCTTTGTATTAGATATTATTATAATATGTTTTTACATATTATTCTAACACGGTTATCTGTTCTCTCTTTCTTCTGTAGTAACAGAAATTCCAACTAGTACAAAGTCACAGCTAAAGACTGGAAATAAGGTCTTTAGCTGTGACTTTGTGACTTCCTCACTATGAGATGTGGCCATGTGACAAGATTTCGGCCAATAGAATGTGAGAGGACATGACTGCAATTTTGGGTTCCATCTTTCAAAAGAAAAATATTTAAATATTCAATTACTTGAATGTCCCAATCCTCTTTAATTGTTTAAGTATAATTACATTTGCCATACCTCCTCTCCAGAAATATAATTTGGTTTAAAAGAGTAAAACAGCAGGTCCCAAACATCTGGTGCTTTTTTTTTTTTCCTTCCTCCTCTTCCTTGTCCTGTCTTTCTTTTGATTTTTTTAACTTTCAACTTTCATCTTTGTTTTGGTCTTTTTCTTTCTCTTTTTTTTTTTACTTTAATGTTTTCATTCCCTCATTTTTTTCTTGAAAATATCAATTTTCATTTTTATAATATTAAATGTTTTGTGCTCAGTGAAAACCAGTAAGGATTAAAAGTACATCTATATAGGTACATACACACAATTTTGAAGATTAAATGAAGTTATTAAGATTTAATTATGTGAATTATATAATATGATAAATTAATAAGCGGTTGTATTTTGGTACATACTTAATTTTTAGCATATTTAGTCACAGCTGGATTTCAGTTTTCTTGGCTAGCAATTTAGTTACATAATAAATGGCAGTGGCCATAATCATAATTAAACACATCCATAATTAGGTTTCTGTAACTAGGGTACAAAATGTCATAGAAACAGATATTTAATAACCAAATAATATTTCCAAGGTATAAATATCTTTTTTTTCTTTTTTCTTTTTTCTTTTTTTGGACAGTATTTTGATCTGTCACCCAGATTGGAGTGTAGTGGTAAGATTATATTATAGCTCGCTGAAACCTGGAACTTCTGGGCTCAAACGATCCTCCTGCTTCAGCCACCCAAAGTGCTGGGATTACAGGTGTAAACCATACTGCCCAGCTGTTTTTAAAGATTAATAGCTCAATTTGCCATTGCCTACTTGTATAATAGATACATAAATATTAATGGTTGAAGTGTATCTTAGTTTGGTCATGCTACTGTAACTAGAATATAATAAGCTGGGTGACTTATAAACAGTAGAAATTTATTTCTTATAGTTCTTTGGAGGGTGGACCAAGGGCACTAGTAGATTCAATGTGTGATGAGGACCCACCTCCTGGTTTGTAGATAGACATCTCTTGCTATGTCTTTACATGGAAGAAGGGGCAGGGATCTCTCTGGTGCCTTTTTGTATAAGGGCACTAATCTCATGACTAAGGGTCCTACCCTCATGACCTAATCAACTTCCAAATGTTCCTCCTCCAATATCATTGTACTGGGGATTTGATTTCAACATATGAATTTTAGGGGAACACGTTCAGTCTGTGGTAAAGGGGGTGTTGGGAAAGGTTTTTCTTTGTAAATATTACAGTTTATTTTCTCAAATACCCAGAAATGTTCTTTTCACTCTGTTAACTTGCTGAATCAACTGTATCTATTCTATAACTACCAAAGTGGAGTTTTAAATGTTAGCTCTTATTCCTCTTGCTATGATTGCTATTAATTTATTATTATTGCATTATCAACATAATTATAATCTTTCTAACACTCTAATTCCTCCTTATTGGTTACTTTTTTTTCTTCCTAAAATTAGAGGTTTGTATTTGACATAAAGGCTGGCATTCCTGACATCCTTGGTGATTTTGCACATAAGTGAATAAATTAGGTTTAAAAATTGTATTAAAAAATTTAACAACACTTGTAACTCTGCTATCTAGTCTCTTTAATGTTAGCCATTTTATCTTTCATGGAAAGATTAGAAATCATTATTCCAAACATATGATGCCTTTACCGGAAACAATACTCATGTCTCCTTGTCTCTTCTATTTTTATTTTTATTTTTTTACTTTGGAAAGAACACTTATCATACAAACTACTCTCTTCATATATTTTTAAGTGTAAAAGATAGTATTGTTACCTATAGGTGCAGTGCTTTACATCAGATCTCTGGAACTTACCTTGCAGTGAAATTTTATATACATTCATTAGTAACTTCCCATTTCCCCTTCACCAGCACTTGGCAACTGCCAATCTACTGTTTGTTTCTATGGTTTGATTATTTTAGATACTTCATGTAACTGAGATCCCACAGTGTTTGTTCTGTGACCAGCTTATTTTACTTAGCATGATATGCTCAAGGCCTATCAATGTCACGTATTGCAGAATTTACTTCTTTTTAACTGAATTATAGTCCATTGTATGTATATACCATGTTATATTTATCCATTCATCTCTTGATGAACATTAGGTTGTTTCCACATCTTGGCTATTGGGAATAATGCTGCAATAAACATGGAAGTTGTAATATGTCTTTGAGATCCTGAATTTGGTTTATTAAGTGAAATGACTGGATTATATGTTAGCTTTATTTTTAATTTTTTGAGAAACCTCCATACTGTTTTCCATAACATCACCATTTTACATGACCATTTTACATTACCACCAATAGCATACAAGAGTTCAAATTTTTCCATATTCTCGCCAACACTTGTCTTCTGTGTTTTTCATAATAACCATCTTGACAGGTGTAAGGTAACATGTCATTGTGGTTTTGATTTGCGTTTCCCTGATGATTAGTTATGTTGAGAATTATCATATACTTTTTGTCCATTTGTATGTCTTCTTTGGAAAAAACATCTATTCAGATCCTTAGCCCACTTTTTAATTGCTCTATTAGCTTTTTTGCTATTGAGTTGTGGGAGTTTTTTATATATGTTGGAGATTAACCCATGGTCAGATATATGGTTTGCAAATATTTCAAATATTTCTCCCATTCCGTAGGTTGCCTTTTCACTCTATTGATTGTTTCCTTTGCTGTAGAGCAGCTTTTTACTTTTGTATAGTCCTATTGTTTAATGTTGCTTTTGTTGCCTGTGCTTTTGGTGTCATATCCATGAAATTATTGCAAGAACAATGTTGCAAAGTATTTCTTCTATGTTTTCTTCTAGGAGTTATACAGTTTCAAGTTATTTGTTTAAATCTTTGATTCATTTTAAATTTCTTTTTGTGGATGGGGTCCAATTTTACTCTTTTGCCTGATATCCAGTTTACCCAACACCACTGTTGAAGAGGCTATTGTTTTCCCATTGTGTATTCTTGGCACCCTGTTGAAGATCAACTGATCATATATACATAGATTTCTTACCAGGTTCTTTATTTTGTTCCATTAGTCAAAATATCTGTCTTTCTGTTAGTACCAACTTAGTCCAATAAGATAATGTTGTTTTTGCCCTGTTTTGCCTTGTGTTATTCAGATCTCCCTGTCTCCCTCCCTTTTGCCATCTTTCCCTACTGCCCTCCCTCTTTTCCTTTCTTTCCTCCTCCCTTCCTTCCTTCATTTCTCTTTTCATTCATCTGTATTGTTCTAATTGTACCTAATTTTGTTCTAAAGATTAGAACTACTATACTCTCACTGAACAAACACAGAGCAAAACAACTCTAGGTATAGGCAGATTAAAATATGTTTGATGATGTTGTGCTACCTTGTAAAACTCCTTGAAGATACTATGACTTTATTTTACCATTTAATTGTATATACATACATTCGAATAGTAGCATACGCATGAGACAGGTTATTTGTTCCAGAGACAATGCTTCATTTGCAGATTCCTTGTAATAACTCTATTCTCAAAAATCCTCTGTCCCACGCACCCACACTGAGTTTATTAGCCACAAATTGCTAACCAATGATTCAGGCCAGAGGTTAGCAAACGAAGTCCAGAGAGCACAAAACAGCATATTTTTGTACAACCTATGAAATAAGAATATTTTTATGTGTTTATGTGGTTGAAAAAAAGAATATTTTGTGATATGTAAACATTATGCAAAATTCTAACGTCAGTGTCCAGACATAAAACTTTATTGGAATATAGCTATGTTCATTTGTTTATGTAGTGTTTATGACTGCTTTCCCTTACAACAGCAAGGATGAATAGTTGCAACACAAACTGTAAGACCTGCAAAGCCTGAATACTTACTATCTGACCCATTACAGAGAAAGTTTGCCATCCCCGATCTAGGCTTTGTTGTAGGCACAAGAAATTCACAACATCTGAATAATGTAGAGTGGGTGTTTTCTATTGGCTATAGAAAATTCACTTATTGGAAGTTGGACTTAATTGCAGAACATTATGTGTATTTTTTGTTTTTGTTGCTGTTTTAAGATATGAAAGATTCATGTTAAAATAAGCGAACAAACAAAAGCACTTCTGCCCTTGTGCAGTATAGGTCATGAACTTCAGCAGCATTCACGGGGAGAGAAGAGAGGGGTTCAGCCAGGCACCCACAGCTAGAAGCTATTTCTGAGTTCCTGTTTGAAGGGTCATTGATATATGCCTGAGGGGCTGATATTTTAGAAAGCTGCATCTAGAGGTCTCTTCTTTGCCACTGAAGCCTTTGGTACTCAGATTATTGTTGCAACATACATTTTCTCGTTTTCTCGTTTTCTTTTCCTAATTTATCCATTTCCTCTTACTAAATTGTTGTTAATTTTCTCTTACTTGAAACAGAAGATTCTTTACATTACTCAGCATGAACATTTGTAATTTTTAAATTTTGGTTCTCACCAATTTTTTATTTTTAATATAAAGACACTATTTGTGTTAGAAAAATGATTCAAAATTCAGTGAAAGTGTTTAAACTTGTGTCTGAATGGGAAAATGTAAAGGTAGAAACCTAATGATTATAAATGAAAGTATATTTTCCTCTTTTTGTTGACATAGGTGTTGTTCTGAGATACACACGTGTACAGTGCAGAATATTCATAATCATGTCAATCATCATGGAAAGTAAGCTTGCCTATATAGTGGTGGGAAGAAAAGGGATATTTTTTATGGACTCAACAATCAACTAAAATGTAACTACTGAATATCTACAGAGAATTAACTAATGAGCTATCTAGTTGGCCAAAATTGCTTCCAGCAAGGAGGCATGGTGATTGATTTTATAAGATTGTAAATTTGGGGAATTTTTTTTGCAAAGACAAGAGTTCCGCCAGAAAGATTCAGATTAGCTAGATTTAGTTTAAGAGAAGTTTAATGGAATGTAATCAGATAGGAGAAGCTGAGATTAATATAGCAAAATAGCTCCATTTCCCCCACAATCATCACAAGACTGCTTTTCACATAAGGAAAATGGTAACTATGTGTGGCTTGACATGTTAGGGTAGAACGGAGGGCAGTTAGAAGCTTAGAGCAGGCTGCTCCCAGTCAGATGATGTTCTTACCACCTCATGCTCTGCTCAGCTGCCCTGAGGGAAGAGGGATCTACATGGCACACTGGTTGGGGAGCTCTTGACTAGAAAAGGGTCATTGATTGGAATATATCTCACTCTGTATATGAAACATTCTCTCACCAATTCTATTTATATTCAACCCCCCTTTTTCTAAATTTATCATAGACGTTGTTTCAGGCAATCAAGAAGTAAAGATTAGTCTTAAAATATTGTCAAGTTTTTGAAGTGTGCATTATTCATCCCCTAGTTGATATTGATATCTCCTTGTGAGCAGTGATTATTGTTTTTCATGTTCTCCAAAATACATAGCACAGGCTGGAAAAAGATAAGGGATTTATTTTTATTTTTACTTTTATTTAGTTAGAACATATTTGAAGTTTATTTTTCATTTCTATAACATCCAAAATTGCTGCCCCTAATTGATTGGTGATTCTCCCTCCCAATGGTGATTCTGAAACTCGGGATTTTTAAAATTTTCCTTATGTATTATTTGTATTCTATTACTTCCCCCAAAAGATTTGAACTGGCTTATAATAATAGACATAATAGGACCATTATGTAGTGATTTATTAAAAAAGCAAAAATAAGAACCATGATACATATTGAAATGATTGTATTATAAGTATGAGGCATTTCACCACAGAATTTAGCTTTAAGTTTCCTAGCAAAAAAAGTCTGGAGAGAAAACAGTATCACTAGATTCCGGCTGCAATTCATGGGCTGAAAGGTCAGCCCATCCTCTGTGGTTGTAGCATTCTGTGCAATGGTGCACACGGTCTGGGTCCGTTTGGACACATCACAAGATTTTGCTCCTGACAAGGGGCCCTGCTTCATTATTGCTCTCCCTCTCTATGAGATGAAAATAAAAGCAGCTTTTTTGGTGAATAATAATCAGATTGCAAGTAGCTAGCATTTGGCCACCTTGTGGGCATTGGGTTTGAGTTTCCTTTTGTTTTTATTTTTTTAATTAATTTATTTTTTTATTATTATTATACTTTTAAGTTCTAGGGTACATGTGCATAATGTGCAGGTTTGTTACATATGTATACTTGTGCCATGTTGGTGTGCTGCACCCATCAACTCGTCAGCACCCATCAACTCGTCATTTACATCAGGTATAACTCCCAATGCAATCCCTCCCCCTGCCCCCTCCCCCCTCCCCATGATAGGCCCCGGTGTATGATGTTCCCCTTGAACAAATGTTCTCAAATGTTCTCACTTGAACAATGAGTCCAGGTGATCTCATTGTTCAGTTCCCACCTATGAGTGAGAACATGCGGTGTTTGGTTTTCTATTCTTGAGATAGTTTGCTGAGAATGATGGTTTCCAGCTGCATCCATGTCCCTACAAAGGACACAAACTCATCCTTTTTTATGGCTGCATAGTATTCCATGGTGTATATGTGCCACATTTTCTTAATCCAGTCTGTCACTGATGGACATTTGGGTTGATTCCAAGTCTTTGCTATTGTGAATAGTGCCGCAATAAACATACGTGTGCATGTGTTTGATGGGGTTGTTTGTTTTTTTCTTGTAAATTTGTTTGAGTTCTTTGTAGGTTCTGGATATTAGCCCTTTGTCAGATGGGTAGATCCATCTTGAATTAATCCATCTTGAATTAATTTTCATATAAGGAGTAAGGAAAGGATCCAGTTTCAGCTTTCTACTTATGGCTAGCCAATTTTCCCAGCACCATTTATTAAATAGGGAATCCTTTCCCCATTTCTTGTTTTTCTCAGGTTTGTGGGTTTGAGTTTCTAAGAGGAGTTGGGCAGGGAACTTTGGGTCCAGCTAGCTCTCTGTTTCCAGGTCGTTCATCCTTCTTTTTCTCTATATGCCTGAATCAAATAGGGAAGTGTGAATAATTTTATAATTTTCATTCTACCAAAAATGAAAGTATGAGAGTTTACCAGGAAAGATACATTTTCTCCACAATTCGATGCAAGACTACTTTATTACAAGTAGAAAGACAAACTATACTTCTCTAAGGTGCTAACATGGTCAAATTATCACCCTATAGGTAGAGTGAAGTAAAATGCCCGCATCATAGATTCTCAAAGATTATTTCATAACATAATGAACAAATACTTTAACCGTAGTTATATTTAAGTTGCTGTGAAGCTTATGTGTCAACTTGATTGGGTTAAGAGATAGCCAGATAGCTGATGAAACATTTCTGGGTGTTTCTGTGATGGTACTTCTGGAAGAGATTAGCATTTGAATCAGTAGACTGAGTAAAAATCACTGTCACCAATGTGAGAAGCCATCATCCAATCCATTGAAGGCCTGAGTGGATGAAAAATCACAGGAAGTGTGAATTTGCTCTCTCTTTTTTAGCTGGGACATCCATTTTCTCTTGCTTTGTGACATTGGACCTCCTGGTTCTTGGGCCTTTGGACTGTGACTTAATTATGTTCTCAGCATTCTTGGTTATCTAGCTTGTAGAGGGCTTGCTAGCTTTCGGAGGGCATATAGTTGGACTTCTTGGCCCTCAAAATCATGTGAGCCAATTCCTAGAATAAATCTCTTCATGTAATCTATACATGTTGTATTGGTTCTATATCTCTGTAGAACCTTGACTAATATAGATACAAAACTCTAACCAGTGTGACCAAGATCCACATTTCAAATTACCATTCTGCAAGAAATTTCCATGGAGAAATAAAGCAGAGGAATTAAGGGATGTAACTTTCTGGCCTCGGACTTCTTTCATACTTGAACCTGGATAGCATAACGAGTGGTACTTCCTCGAGACTACTCATTTCAAGTAGTAATTATTTCTAAGATAATGTAGTCTCTAGATTAATTGAATAAGCTTTTATTCTGCTTTTAGCCTGCTATTCTTGCTAAGGTTAAGTAGGGACAATTCAGAATTTTAGGTGCTAGATGAGTCCCTAAAGTGCAGGTACTTAGTATTATTGATTTAGATCTGAGGTCAACAAACTTTTTTCTGTAAAAGCCAGATAGCAAATATTTTTAGGCTTTGTAAGTCATATATCTCTGTCAAAAAAACTCTGCCTAAGCAGAGGGAGATATTGTGGGGCATCAGATGTGTCTTCTCTGCTTGCATTATTTGTTTTGACTCTGCTGGCAATCTTAGGAGATATATGCCATATTATAATATACCATTTTACACATGAGGAAACAGAGCAACAGAGAACTCCACAGCAGTAAAAAAAATTTCAACACCCCTATGGAACTCACTGTAATTGCATCTGTCTTAACACTATTTTCTTTCAGGTGAATATTTTTCTGCATTTATTTTAAGATTAAGAATTGTTACACTAATGGGGGTCTGGTCAACAGTAGTAGTCTTCACCCCAGGAAACACTGTATTATCTCAAGAAAAGCTAATTACTTGGTTTCTTTTTTATGATGAATTATTTATTCATGATTTGCCCAACATATTTGAGATTATTAAGGGCTTTCTTATTATTAGCTCATTTAATTTCATATATGAGGTCAAAGGACTTTTATCAGCCTAATTCCATAATTGATTTTACCTTTATAGGGCAAGAAGCTTGGTGTGTTTCACTTTCCCATCCCTGTTCTTGTCCTGCCTGGAATGTTCACCTAATCTTTCATTCAACAGACATGCTTTACAGAGTCATAGTGAATCATCTGTGAACTCTTTATCCACAGATCAGTCCCTTTGCCCCAGCTTGCCCTGGCTGTAGCAGTCTCTAGAACAGACTGGCAGCTCTCTCCAACACTGCTTTCAGGACTAAGCCTTCCCGACTACTTCCTTCTCTCGTGTTCCACAGTTTCCTTTGCTTCCACCATACAGCCACAAACAAGCATTTGAATCAGTCTGAAACCTTGCCACTGGGCCAGGGTTTACGCATCCGTGTCACAACACAGTAACTTCCTCATTAACTCATTAACATTTCACCTAATGAACTTATGTAACTTCAGAAATGTTTTTAAAAGTCTCCTATAAATTAGCTAGAAAACTGGACAAGTAGATGTGCCAATAATTTGTGACAGAACGTATCTAGTTTTGTAATATCTATGATCTACTTCAGCAGATTTGACCATATCTACTATCCTTAATTGAATTGTCTGGTGTATGGCAGGCAACTATCTATATAACCAATAACTTTGAAATCAATGATTGATTACAGTACCTTTTAAAAGTAATTTTAAATAATCTCCCAAGGATCCAAATTTAAGTTAAAATTTAATTACATGACTTCTGTTTCTGTCTATGATGCAATAGATCACATCAACCTAATTCTCTTACTGAGAACAATGGTAGAATCTGGTTTCCTCAAGTATAGATATTTCTAAGTTCCTTTTCTCAGGAGAATAATTCTCCTGAAAATTATTCAGGCTTATGCTTAATACGGGAATTGGTGGAAACCTGGGCTATGTCAGGCAGGAGGAGGAGTCTGGGTAGGGATGGGAATAGTGACATTTTTGTGGACATTCAGTTATTTATCTTGCTTTTAGCTCTATTTGTGCTCCCATTCAGAGATATGGGTCTTTCTATTATTCCTAAACATTCTGGATTCTGTTTTTGACTTGGCTGGTTTCCTTTGATTCTTCCCTCGGGAAGCTTAATTTCAGCTTCATCATTCAGTCAAGACAGCTTCTACCTGTCATCTACCATTTTCCAAAATTTTGACATCATTGTCTATGCTACTATTCTAGAATTCTTTGTCCTTGTGGATTCATGTTTTAAATTATTTTACTGTTATTTTAGTAGGATCTCAGGAGGGAGCAAGCATATGTGATTTGATCTGCCATTTTTTAACTGGAAGACCCCATTTATCTTCTTATTTTTAAAAATTATTCTTTTGTATGGATTCTATTTTGTTTGTCTTCAGGTTTGTTTGTTTTTTCTTTAGAAAGATAGGGTATTGATCTGTCTCCTAGGCTGGAGTTCAGTGGTCTGATAGTAGCTCACTGCAGCCTTGACCTACTGGGCTCAAACAATCCTCCTGCCTTAGCTGTCACAGTAGTTGGGACTACAGAAGCATGGCACCAGGCTCAGCTAATTTTTTTGTTTTTTATTTTGTAAAGAAGGGGTCTCGCTCTGTTGCCCAGGCTGATCTTGAACCCCTGGGCTTAAGCAATCCTCATGCCTGGGCCTCACTAAGTACTGGGATTACAGGCATCAGCCAACATGCCTGGACTACTTTGTTGTCTTTATATTTGTAATGGTAAGAATGGTAAATGTCCTTTTAATATATTACAAAAAGTACTAACATCAAAATTATTATAGTATTTCTCAATATTTCCTATGTAAAATTAGAAGATGAGAACATTTTTCTCTTCTGAACAACTTTCTATATTTTAATTATAATATATAATTTTGAATTAGACACTGATGATAATGATGGTTTCTGTGGTCATGATTGCTTCATCTATTTCATTCACATATTAAATTCCTACTTTTTTCCTAGGTTCCCTAAGTCATCTTATAAAAGAAATTTTTTTTTTTTTTTTTTTTTTTTGAGATAGTTTCACTGTTGTCGCCCAGGCTGGAGTGTAATGGCACAATCTCAGCTCACTGCAACCTCTGCCTCCAGTTTCAAGCGATTCTCCTGCTTCAGCTTCCTGAGGATTATAGACGTGCACCACCACACCCAGCTAATTTTGTATTTTTAGTAGAGACGGGATTTCACCATGTTGGCCAGGTTGGTCTCGAACTCCTGACCTCAGGCGATCAGCCCACCTCGGCCTCCCAAAGTGCTGGGATTACAGGTGTGAGTCACCGTGTCTGGACACAAAATGCTCTTAAGTATCTTTTAGTCAATAGTTTCCCTCTTCATTCGTTAATTTGTGGTACAATATTTCCCACAATCTGAATTTCTCTGTTTTCCATATTCCCAGTATACTGGTGGTTAGAAGGTCTTGAGCTGACTCAGTTAAAATTTTG
This sequence comes from Macaca nemestrina, assembly GCF_043159975.1. NCBI lineage: Eukaryota > Metazoa > Chordata > Mammalia > Primates > Cercopithecidae > Macaca > Macaca nemestrina. The sequence goes on along the minus strand of NC_092127.1, from coordinate 47,982,767 downwards.
GTGAAGGTAATTCATACATAGAATTGTGTTATTCTATCAGGAGGTACAACATGCCTGGTGGTTCCTTTTCAATGACGCTAAATGCAATTGATGATTGTCTTGATTCAATAGGGTTTGAAAATGGTCATATTCCAAGTCTCTAATTCCTTTTTAATTTATTAGTTGGAATAGCTCTATTACAGATAAACTTTTCGTTAGTAAATGTTTCATTATTCAGTTGTATAATTTGAATAGAAAGAAGGGTAAGATAAGCACCTTCAATGGACTGAAGTTTGTGTCCCCCTGCAGCCAAATTCCTATGTTGAAATTCTAATCCCCAGTGTGATGGTATTAAGAGGTGGGGCTTTGGGGAAGTAATTAGGTCATGAGGGTGTAAGTCTCGTGAATGGATAAGGCCCTTATGAAAGGCATCACTGAGAGCTCTCTTGTCCTCCTCCTGCCATGTCGGGATACAGCTGTCTGCAGACTGGAAGAGGGCCCTCACCAGAACTGGACCATGCTGGCACATTGATCTTGGATGCCCAACCATCAAAACTATAAGAAGTAAATTTCTATTGTTTATAAGTCACCCAGTCTGTAATACTTTGTTACAGTACCATATGGCCCAAATTGATTAAGCCAACACCTGATTTTTTTTTCCCTTTACCAGTTTTAAAACTGATGAACTGATTTACTAGCAGTGTCTACCACTGAACAATTAGCATGATTTGTTATTGTTCTTTGTTTTAGTATTATTATATTTAAGGCAGTTGCTATCCTTATAAAATCACTCCTTCTTTGGCCAGTGCCAGCCTTGTTGGGTTTGATCCCAGTAGTGCTTGATAATTGCCTTGTTACCTGTTATGACAAAATGTTTCAGACTCATCTTGTGTATTTCCTACCATAGGTTTAAAATCAGCCATAATTTCAAGGATACCTAGTAACTTTTGGTTGAAAATTGTATTTTCAAAACAACTTGTGAACTCTCCCACTGGGTTTGTCATAAATTATAGGTCTTTCCAATGGACAGAGCTAGGGAATATGTTTTATAAAAATGTTTTAAGAAAAAGTATATTATGTCATGAAGTCATACTATTTCGAATTAAAATTTTAGATATATAGAGTTTTTTTCAACCTCTACTACTTTACTGTATGCACTTTCCCCCATATCAAGATTCCCATTTCTAATGACACTGGGAATTATAAGAATTAGAATATCACAAAACTACTAACTGGCTGAATCCTATTACACACAGAACTGCACACATACATGGGCACACAGAAACACAAAGGATTCAGAATAATACCAAAACTATTGTGAATAATATGTTTTAGGTTGGTCTTCTTAGAAACTAAACCTGACATGGGGAATTGTTTTGCATGTGATCTAGTGAGGATTGATTTGGGGAAAGCTGCAAGGAAATTAGGAAAACAAAACAGTGTGTGGGGAAGAAACCAGGCAACGATACAGTTTCTTGGGAAGTTAATGCCTAATTCTGATACTATGGAGTACTCTGGAGCATGAATTACACTACAGAGGTTGTCTCACCAAAGTCAGGCAATGGGGGGCTAAGATATTACATCCACTTACAGTCATTGGTTATAGCTTAATCCTAACAGGAGTAAGTGCTTCAGTTCCAAGGCATTTCATGAGGTGACTCACATAAGCCAAGGACAATTCTCTGCAGAAAGCCAGAGGTGTGAAACACTGAAAGCCAAAATTTACCACACTGTCTTCCACAATGGTTGAGCTAATTTACACTCCCATCAACAGTGTAAAACCCTTCCTTTTTTTCCACAACTGCACCAGCATCTGTTGTTATTTTGGCTTTTTAATAATAGCCATTCTGACTGGCATGATACAGTTTCTCATTGTGGATTTGATTTGCATTTCTCTAATGGTCAGTGATGTTGAGACTTTTTTTTATATGTTTGCTGGCTGTATGTATGTTGTCTTCTGAGAAGTGTCTATTCATGTCCTTTACCCACTTTTCAATGGGTTGTTAGCTTTTTTCTTTTAAACTTGTTAAAATTCCTTATAGTGTCTGGATATTAGACCTTTGTCAGATAAATACATTGCAAAAATTTTCTCCCATTCTGTAGTTTGTTAGTTTACTCTCTTAATATTTTTCTTATTTCGGTTTTTTGTTTGTTTGTTTGGTTTTTTTTTTTTTTTTTCTGTGCAGAAGCTTTTTAGATTAATTAGATCCTGTTTGTCAATTTTTACTTTTGTTGCAATTGCTTTTGGCATTTTCATCATGAAATCTTTGCCCATGTCTATGTCCTAAATGGTATTGCCTAGGTTTTCTAGAGTTTTTATAGTTTTGAGTTTTACAAGTCTTTATTCCATCTTGAGTTGATTTTTGTTTATGGTGTAAGGAAGGGGTCCAGTTACAATTTTCTGCATATGGCTAGCCAGTTTGCCCAGCACAATTATATTACTTAGGGAATTCTTTCCCCATTGCTCGTTTTTGTCAAGTTTGTCGAAGATCAGGTGATTGTAGTTGTGTGGTTTTATTTCTGGATTCCCTATTCTGTTCCATTTGTCTATGTGTCTGTTCTTTTTCAAGTACCATGCTGTTTTGGTTACTGTAGCCCTGCACTATAATTTGAAGTGGGGTAGTGTTATGTCTCCAGCTTTGTTCTTTTTGCTTAAGATTGCCTTGTCTGTTCAGGGTCTTTGTTGGTTCCATATAAATTTTAAATTCTGTGAAGAATTTCAATGTTAGTTTAATGGGAATAGCATTGAATCTACAAATCTATAAATTACTTTCGGCAGTATGGCCATTTTCATGATATTGATTCTTCCTATCTATGAGCATGAAATGTTTTTTTCCACTTGTTTGTGTCATCTCTAATTTCTCAGAGCAGTGGTTTGCAGTTTTCCTTGAAGATGTCCTTCACTTCCCTTGTTAGCTGTATTCCTAGATATTTTATTCTTTTTGTGGCAATTGCGTATGGGAGTTCATTTGTGATTTGGCTCTCAGCCTAGAGGCAGAAATACCATTTGACTCAGCAATCTCATTACTGGGTATGTAATCAAAGGAATATAAATGATTTTATTATAAAGATACATGCACATGTGTGTTCATTACAGCACTATTCATGCAAAGACATGGAATCAACCTAAATTCCCATCAATGATAGACTGGATAAAGAAAACATGGTACATATACACCATGAAATTTTGTGCAGTTGTAAAAAGGAATGAGATCATGTCCTTTGCAGGGACATGGATGGAGCTGGAGGCCGCTATCCTTAGCAAACTAACCCAGTAACAGAAAACTAAATACTATGCTTTCTTACTTATAAGTGGAAGTTGAATGATGAGAACACATGGACATATGTGGGGAAACAACACACACTGGTGCCTGTCTGAGGGTGAGGAATGGGAACAAAGAGAGCATCAGGGAGAAGAAATAATGGATTCTGGGCTTAATACTTGGGTGATGGGATCATCTGTTCAGCAACCACCATGGCACACATTTGTCTCTGTAACAAACCTACAAACCCCACACATGTACCCTTGAGCTTAAAATAAAAGTTGGAAATGAAATGAAATAAAATAAAATAAAAGCCAAAATTAACCACAGCTGAAAGACGGTTGCACTGGCCTAGTAAATGGGATCTGGGCAGCATGCCAACAATATCTGTAGCATCTACCCCTTGGCACCACTCATATCTATTTGCTTCTCTCAATAAGCTTTCTCTGTCCATGGATGGCTTCTCTGTGATTTTGGTTGGCTCCAGTTTCTGGGGAATTTCAAGAAATGAAAGCTAGTATGACAAAATGCAGTGCTCAGGGTTGCAGTTGCTTCCCAGGAAATTATTATTATTTTTCCATCACCTCAAACATTTATCATTTCTTTGTGGTGAGAAAATTTTAAATCCTCTCTTTTAGCTATTTTGAAATTTACAATATATTATTATTAACTGTAATCACTGTGCTGGGTAATACACAATGCAATACTATTCAGCCTTAACAAAACATGAAATTCTGTCACTTGAGACAACATGGATGAAGCTAGAGGGCATTATGTTAAGTGAAGTAAATCAGGCATGGAAAGAAAAATACTGTATGATCTTACTTGTGTGTGGAATCCAAGGAAATTATTGACATTTCTCATCTCTCTTCTCTCCCACTTATTCTAGTTTCCCGTCATTCTCATCAAGCACTTCTTACAATGTAGTTGGCTTGCCTGTTAGTATAAACTAGACCCTTCATATCCCTGAGCCTCTAATTATCATGCCCTTAATCAGGCTGTAGTTGCTATACTTTTCTTTAAAATTAGAAGTGAGCACGCAAATATGAAGTAGTTCCCAGTAAATCACCTGATTACCAAACATATTCCTCTCTGCTTCGGCATCCCTCCTTATCCAGCAGTAATCCAATATCCTTATGATGATCCTTGTTACCGTCCACTGTCAGGATGGTAACAATTTATGACAGTTGGTCTCCCAGGAGGCGGAGCCCAATGTGGACAGGCAATAAATACAGCTTTAAGTTTGATAGGAGTAATAGGGTTTCTCCTGATAGAAGCATTCCATCTTTTAGAACCAGGAATTTCAAACTCTCAGAGACAAATTTGTGGGAATGTAAAAGCACAAAATCCTCAATTGAGTCACCATGAACTATGGTGAGCCATTCCTATTTCTACCATCTTGATTCCTGGACTTCTGTATTCCAACTTTTGCAGACATAGTGCCATATTGTGGCCATTAATTTAAGGTGGACTTCATCCTGAAGGATTGTACTCCATTCACCCAGGGTGTTATCTCTAAACTGGTGTCTCAGCCATGCCTTCAATAAGTCAATCTACTGGCCTATCATGCAAGTCATTTCTGGATAATATAGTATGTGGTAGGCCATAGTGGATTCCATAGTTGTTGACCACAGCTACCCATCTTTGGATAGAAAGCAGGTCTTTGGTCCAAGGAATTATTTAGTAGGATCATATGTAAGCAGCTCAAACATAGTGAGTCTTCAAAGAGTTGGCAACTATGGGAAGGAAAGGTGAAACTATATCCAAATCACCTGTTAATCCTCATCAGGATGAATTTTGCATTTCTAGGATGGAAGAGGTTGAATCTAATCAACTTGTCACCAACTGGCTGAGATTAATTGCCTGATTTCTTCAAGGAGTGACCACATTCGAGGTTTCAACATTAATCTTTGTTTGGCAAATTGAACATTCTGCACCAGTAGTCACTAGATCAGACATAATGAAAAAGTAAGATTGAAGAACTGAATTTTTAAAAATTTAATAATTTTACATTTAAATCTAAATAGTCTATATGTCTGATGACTGCCATTTTGGACAGCAAAACTCTATACAATACTCTGGAGTGGGCTCCAATACTCCATGACAAGATAGATAGAGGTGTGTCTTTATGTATGCTAGCATTAGGTAGGATAGTAGGTATAACATTAAAATAAAAGTTTTCCTGTAAGAGGAGGAAGAAAACTTGGGTTGGGATAAATAGAGATAGAAGTAATATTCTTTTTGAGTACACCTTGTTTTCTAGATTTGACTTCGTATACATGTAATTATAATCACATATTTCTAGTTAAAATTAAATATTAAAAATTGAAATGCAAATGAGATAAATGAGTAAATGTATATTGAGGTGATACAACCAAATATTCAAAGAAAAACTATTCCTATTACTATAGAACGAAATAATTTGACTGTAAAGCTATGTTTTCAGTAATTACATTTTCGGTGGTAGCATTGCCATTGCTGTTTTCAAAGAATTTGTGTATGATATAAGATAAAGCAAACTTGTTAAGACAGACTTATGGTGCATGGCATGGAAGAAAAGTCAGACATGTAAGATTAATGGCAATAAGCAAAACCTATGTATTCTGGAATTTGAATGACAAGTATTGGTATGATATTACAATAATTTTTGGCTTTAAAATGTATATATATATTTATAATCTATAAGATAACATATGACAATATAAATTTATAGTGCATAAGCTTTATGTATTTTTAACATACAAGATTATATATTTGTAATATATTTATAATATACATATAATTATATATAATTACATGTATCGTTCCTAGTTCTGTTCACCAATAAGGTTTAGAAACAAGGACAAACCCAGTAGCAATGAGCTAAATATTGAATTTTATATCTAAACATATCTAAACAGAGAAGGTACAGTGAAATATGATATAAAAAATAAAACAATGGTACATCTGTAGAGGGCACTGTGCCACGACGTTATGATGGCTATGACATCACTGGATGACATGAATTTTTCTGCTCCATTATAATCTTATCGGACCACCATCGTATATGCCATCAGTCCTTAACTGAAAAGTTGTCATATGGTGTATGATTGTATTTAAATCTGTGAGCTCCTAATGGTGTGAAAAGTCTCTTTTTTTTTTTTTTTTTTTTTGAGATGGAGTCTGGCTCTGTCGCCCAGGCTGGAGTGCAGTGGCCGAATCTCAGCTCACTGCAAGCTCCGCCTCCCGGGTTTATGCCATTCTCCTGCCTCAGCCTCCCGAGTAGCTGGGACTACAGGCGCCCGCCACCTCGCCCAGCTAGTTTTTTTTGTACTTTTTTAGTAGAGACGGGGTTTCACCGTGTTAGCCAGGATGGTCTCGATCTCCTGACCTCGTGATCCGCCCGTCTCGGCTTCCCAAAGTGCTGGGATTACAGGCTTGAGCCACCGCGCCCGGCCTGAAAAGTCTCTTTGATGATTATCGGAGGTATTCGTAAAATTCTTTATGTAGAAAATAGGTTAATAAATGGAAAGAATCCAGTATTTATCTAACCTTTACTAATAGAACTATTACTTTGGTGTAGTTGATGAGAAGTTTCTACTTTACAAATATTCCAACTAACAAGTGGAGAATGATCGATTTTAAAAATTACCATTTTGCAACCCCCAAGGAATGTATTGATTCAGGCAATGATTCTCAATGGCCGCTAATGTGGCAGAAAGGGAACCAGACAGTAAGTCAGTAAGTGCTGTAGTCCCCTCTTTTTTTTTTTTTTTAATTTTATTATTTTTTTTAATTTATTTATTATTATTATACTTTAAGTTGTAGGGTACATGTGCATAACGTGCAGGTTTGTTACATATGTATACTTGTGCCATGTTGGTGTGCTGCACCCATCAACTCATCATTTACATCAGGTATAACTCCCAATGCAATCCCTCTCCCCTCCCCCCTCCCCATGATAGGCCCCTGTGTGTGATGTTCCCCTTCCTGAGTCCAAGTGATCTTATTGTTCAGTTCCCACCTATGAGTGAGAACATGTGGTGTTTGGTTTTCTGTTCTTGTGATAGTTTGCTAAGAATGATGGTTTCCAGCTGCATCCATGTCCCTACAAAGGACACAAACTCATCCTTTTTGATGGCTGCATAGTATTCCATGGTGTATATGTGTCCCCTCTTATTCAAGGTTTTCCTTTCCCTGATTTTAGTTACTCTCGGTATAGGGCAGTTTGAAAATAGATGAATGCAGTAAAAGATCTATTTGAGAGAGAGAGAGAGAGAGACTGCATTCACATAACTTTCATTACAGTATATTATTATAATTATTCTATTACTAGTTTTTGTTATTAATCTCTTAATGTGCTTAATTTATAAATTAAACTTTATTATAGGTATGTATGTATGTAGGTAGGTATGTATATAGAAAAAAACATAGTATATATAGAGTTTGGTGCTAACTGTGGTTTCAGGCATCCACTGACGGTCTTGGAACATATATTCAGTGGGTTAAGTGTGAATAACTGTACCTACTTTTGGAAAAATTCAGCACCACCTATGAAGGAGTTTTGCAAAAAAAAAAAAAAAAAAAAAAAAAAAAGACCTAAAACATAAAGTACCTAGATATTTAAATCAGAGTCACAGGAACATGTTAAATGAGTAAACTGCACTGTGAGAAGATTATAAAATGTATGCAAGTTTTTGCAAGGGAAAAAACATGAAATGCAGTGAGGAACTTATCCACTAATTATATGGGCTTTGTTTGGATCTTAGTTCAAATACACAAAATATTAAAAATCATAACAGATAGAAGATGTGAACACTGACTAGCTATTTGATTGTCTTAAGGAAATGTGTGTGTGTGTTTAATGACTTTTTTGGTAAAGAAATAATTTTTCTTTTAGAGATACATATGGAAGTGTTTACATGAAATTATTTTATGTCAGAAATTTGCTTTAAAACAATCTGAGTGGAAGATGGGAGATAGGAGGTAGTGATGATACAAAAATAGCCACGAGTTGATCATTGCAACTTGAGCGAGTGATACATGTGGTGGTTTCTTTTATTATCCTTTCGCTTGTATATATTTGAACATTTTACCAACAACAGGTCTCAAATTCAGAATAGATATTATAATTTTCAAAATAAAAGATTGTGTTTAATCTTTTGGCCTTTGCCTTAAAAGGCAACTACTAAAGTAAAGATGGGTAGAGAAGTTGTAAAGATTTTTGTGTTTGCTTTCAGCTTTGCTGAATCAACCTACAGGTCTACCATTCATTTCTTCACACACTTAATAAGGACCTGACCTTACGTTTTAGTTTAAAGTGCCCTCTGTGGCATTACAAGTCTTCAGGAAATCACAGTTAAATGATTTCATTTCATATATCATCTGACCTCTCCAGAGAAAAATAAAGACCTGGCTAACCTCTTAGATGAAACATGTTTTGAAGAGGTAGGCACAAAAACTATCTTTTTCTCTTTTTTTTCTTTTCATCATTCTTTAAATTTTACTTTCTCTTTCTATCATGGGCTCCTGTTTTGCCATTTTCTTAATCACTTATTTTTATCAAGACTCCTAAACAAGAAATATCTTATTCTAACAAAATGGCCAAGTTCAGCTTTAGGTTGGTAATACATTGTTTTATAGAATTAATCAGCACATAGTTTTCAAAGTACTGAGGGGACTCCAGAAAGTATATTACATACAGCCACCAATAAGTGTGTAATTTAAGAAGAATGGCTAATACACACAGATACAGAAAGAAAAGAAAAGGCAAACAGTTTTATGCTAAATTGACTAGCAGTGACTTTTAAAAACTGCACATTGTCAAAAATGGAGAAAACAGTGAGTTAATATACTCCCAGAAGACTTAATACTTGAGCTGAATTATTAAAAATAGACAGACTGTATATGTTTGCAATGCAAAAGTGGAGGATGCCCAGGCGCGGTGGCTCACGCCTGTAATCCCAGCACTTTGGGAGGCCGAGGCGGGTGGATCACCTGAGGTCAGGAGTTTGCGACCAGCCTGGCCAACATGGTGAAGCCCCGTCTCTACTAAAAATACACAAAATTAGCCGGGTGTGGTGGTGGGTGCCTGTAGTCCCAGCTACTCGGGAGGCTGAAGCAGGAGATTCGCTTGAACCTGAGCGGCAGAGGTTGCAGTGAGCCAAGATTGCACCATTGCACTCCAGCCTGGGTGACAAGAGTGAAACTCCATTTAAAAAAAAAAAAAGGCCGGGCGCGGAGGCTCAAGCCTGTAATCCCAGCACTTTGGGAGGCCGAGACGGGCGGATCACGAGGTCAGGAGATCGCGACCATCCTGGCTAACACGGTGAAACCCCGTCTCTACTAAAAAATACAAAAAACTAGCTGGGCGAGGTGGCGGGCGCCTGTAGTCCCAGCTACTTGGGAGGCTGAGGCAGGAGAATGGCGTAAACCCGGGAGGCGGAGCTTGCAGTGAGCTGAGATCCGGCCACTGCACTCCAGCCCGGGCGACAGAGCGAGACTCCATCTCAAAAAAAAAAAAAAAAAAAAAAAAGAATGTGAACAAAGATATGTAGGTTGAAATGAATATGTAAGATATGGTCAAATTGTTTAACCAGAAAGAATGTGAACTGGAGAACAGGGAGAAGCTGGTCATAAAGATTATGAGGCCAGATTATGTCGTATAAGGAAAAGCAAATTTGAATTTGATATGAATTGGTAATAAATTTTTACAACTGTATTAATAGATCAATACAACTCAAATTTGGATTTGAGTTTGAATATGATAGATATGGTAGACAGTAACAAAACGTTTTGAGTTCTAGGATAGTGTTTTAAGTATTTTGTCTGGAAATGATATTGGGTAGGGAGGGCATTACCACTCTTAAACCTAGGCAGGTAGGCCCCTGCCCAGGAGGCCTCATGTATAGGGCATCCCTGTACTGTGGCGTGCCTTCCGCAAAATGTTCATATTTCCTGTCTAGTATCTGGAACCATCTATGGCTGGGAATGTCATCAAACAGATTTCCCTGAGGCCAGACCAGGGTGCCATAAGACTGGTCTGGGCCTCCAGTGGTTTCTTCCCTTGAGGACACTTTCCAAATTTTATACCCAACGACAGGATCAGCCAGGTGTCTTGAGAAACTCTGAGACAATGACTCGCCCAGAACCCTGTAGCTGTGCATCAGTTCTAGGAGGGTATCCTGGAGAGCAGATCATGCTTCTGGCCAGTGTAATCATTTTCTCACAGGATCACTGGAGATTAGGCTGCCAGAATATAACTAACCTATTGAATTTGGGTGTTTCTCCCTTATACTTGACATAGGACAAGTTTGGGCCTCTATGCTACCAATGACCTACCATCTACCCTTGGGCTTGAGCCATGTACCTGGGCCCATGTATCATGTGGCTGTTTTCCTCCCAGGCTGTCACCTCTGGTCTACAGCACTCAAGGACAGCAGGGATGGAGGCAGACACCTTTTCCCTATGCCTTCCTGCCATTGACACTGGGACAGTCATCTCACTCTCTATGCAGACTCCATGGGGATTGCTGTACATAAGCCTCAAACGGCTTTTCAGACAGCTGTTCTGCAATCCAGTGGGCTCTTCTGATTAATATTCTCTTTGCCTCTGATCTGTGCAGTGGTGTACTATGCAGAGCCAGAATTGAGCGTGTCAGATGAAAGACAGTCATTCCTTGTGTGAGTGGAACTGCTCTTCTCTCTCTGCCTCGCTGGTGTGGAGAAGGCAGGTGTGCAGTCAAATTTGGAAGTGATCACATTCTAGCAATACAGTTATTAGGGTCCAAAAGGTCAAGAGAATACATGGTTGGAAGACTTTTTTTTTTTTTAATGTTAGTGCTATAAAATTCCAAATGATAAATTAGCATCTCCAGGAAATAATTATTGTTTATATTTTCCTTTTTACTCGGGGTAAGACTTGCATTTGTGGACATCATCAGTGAAGCACAGCAATGACCTATAAGAGTCATTGGAAGCTGGTGTTCACAGGCAGTACAATGGATGACGGAGCATCCTGAGTTGTGGTGTAGCAATCATTAATCAAATAGTATTCAGGAAATTTGGTGGCAAGGAGAACCATATTGCTTCAATACAAAATCTATTGTCATTTATGAAGAAACATAGTATTACAAGTAGTAACAGCACTGCTACCATTTTCTTTTTTTGCAGAAGGGCCAGGAATGTGTAAGGCCTGATCTATGCTTTCTTTTATTTTCTTCTTTTTTTAAAACATCATTTCAATTTATATTTTAGATTCACGGGGTCCATGTGCAGGCTTGTTACCTGGAATATTGCATGAGGCTGAAGTTTGGAGTATGATGGATCCCATCACCCAGGTAATGAGCGTAGTGCCCAATAGTTAGTTTTTAAATCCTTGCCACCCTCCCTGACTCTTTCTTATTTTAGGAGATTTAAATTAGCCAAAAATAAAACATTTGAAAATAAAGGACCTGAATGGTCCTTTTTGCAATCTGAACAAGATAAGGTGTCTGGATATTGTTTAAAAAAAAAAAAAAAAAAAAAGCCTTCATGAGCACTGACCACAACAAACAAATTATGTGTATACCTCTTCTCTACTGATTATTCTAAGTTGTCATTGATAAATCATTAAAATTACATAAATCCATAAATTCCATAATATATCTTAACCAAGTGGTTTACACAGCTAGGGATCCCACAACAAATATTTGTCTAAAATTCTGTACCCCCCAGGGTGGCACTAGAGGTGATAGTTAACGGAAAGTGAAAAACTACAAAAAGGAAGATGGATTAAAGGGCAATTGCAATAATTCTGGCTGGAGGTGATGGCAGACTGGTCTAGGAATATAAGATGAATATAAGGATAGTGAAACTGGATAAAACTTTAAAGAAAAACCAATAGGATTTGATAACAGATTACTAAAGATGGAACAGAGGTTAAGAATCAAAGCAGAAATCTAAGTGTTTATGCTTAAAAACTTGAAAAGAAAATAAGCTGAGGTAGAAATAACTACTTCCAGTATAGAAAAAAGACCAATTTGGGACATCAATGTATGTTGGGATATATAGAAAATTCTCAATTACAAAGTGTATGCAGGCTGGGCGCGGTGGCTCATGCCTGTAATCCCAGCACTATGGGAGGCCAAGGCAGAGGATCATGAGGTCAGGAGTTCGAGATCAGCCTCACCAACATGATGAAGCCCCATCTCTACTAAAAATACAAAAATTAGCTGGGTGTGGTGGTGAGCGCCTGTAATCTCAGTTACTTAGGAAGCTGAGGCAGGAGAATCCCTTGAACCTGGGAGGCGGAGTTTACAGTGAGCCAAGATTGTGCCATTGCACTCCAGCCTGGGCAACAGAGCAAGACTCTGTCTCCAAAAATAAAAAAATACATAACAAAGTATATGAAATCTAGGCATGTAACTAAGTTGCACTTGTACCCCATAAACTTATACAAATAAAAAATGAGTCCTTCTAGTGAGTAAAGATCAGTTATAACATTTCTAAGTATCTAAGAAAAATGTTTTTGTCTTCTTTGTCATGTGACAAGACACTGGTATCCATTTTGTAGCAAAATTTTTATACATGACATCAGGAGTTGTTCAGTTTAAATTCCAGTTCAAATAATTTATGGAATTTAAAACTTGACTGGCAAAGGTCCTTGGAGAATGTGCTTCCAGTAACTTGAAAACTGCTGAAAGCTCTGGAGAAAGGAGCATATTTTATCATACTAAAGAAGAAGGACATAATGCATTTCTTTCCTTTGAGCAAATTATTTAGCATTGCTGAACCTTGGCTTCATTCCATAGAAGTGGGATAAATTATGTCTGCATCACAGTGCTATTTTGGGGCTGAAACATACACGGAAGTGTGTACCACAGTGTCCAGCACAATCATACTCAATAAATGTTGGTTCCAGTGAAATGAAATGAAATCTACTAGGGTCAAATTGCTTTGTAGTTCTACCACTCAGATAATTCCATCCTCATTTCACATCATGACAGCAGCTCATCTATCACAGGGCTTCTTCAGGACTGGGACTCAGGTCTGTGACCACTATCTCTAGGAGCTTCTGATGAAACTCTTCTTAACTGGAGAGAGTGAAAAATTGAAGGTTTAGGCACCTCTAGGAAAAATGACTTATCCCTCTACAATTTATCCACCTGCATTTTAGAAGTCTGCTTCTAATACAGCGTGAGCTGCAGTCACCCATAATATCACATTTGTATAGTATGGTGAACTGATATCCCCTTGAAAATATAAATTAAAATAGCATTCAATGAGCCTTTGAAAAAAGGAGATAGAATCCAAGACAGAGAGAATTTAAAATAGAATGATACTCCAATGATTTATGTGGATAACAATGCTCTTGGCAGCATACTAGTTGAAGATGGGTGTGAAATCTCTATTACTCTCTGCCTGCCTGTTTTTATGGCTTTCGTTTAACATGATTGAGTAGCTAGTCTGTGCTTGGTGGTACCTAATGGCTTTCATTTCTCCCCAGTGCCAAAGTTTCTCTCTGGCTGTAAGTTACGATTTTCAGGAAAGGCATTGCTATGATTTGAGTTTGTCCTCATTGAAAGTCATGTTGAAATTTGATCCCCCATGTGATGCTATTGGTAGATGAGGACTTATGAGTGGTGTTAGGGTCATGGGGATGGATCCCTCACAAATAGCTTGGTGCTGTTCCAGAAGTGGTGAGTTCTTCCCCTCCCGAGACTGTTAATTCGTGAAGCAATGTTTCCACAAGAGTGGGTTGTTATAAGGTCAGGATGCCCCTTGTGTTTGCCTCTTGGAACATGTCTACTTCTTTGACCTTTTCTGCTCTGAGGCAGCACAAAAAGCCTGCACCAGAAACCTAGCAGATGGAGGCATCTTGCTTCTTTTACTTCCTAGCCTGTGGAAATAGGAGCTAAGTAAAGCTCTTTTCTTTACACACTAACCAGGTTCAGGCATTCTGTTATAGCAACACTGAATAGACTAAGATAGGTGCTTTGACCGGGTGGCCGCGGCTATAGCAGCGGTTGCTGTGTGACAGTAATGCCCTCCAAGAATCCATGGGTGTAGAGTCAGTGGCTAGGCTTTGTACGAACGGCTCTGTGTGTTTGATAAGAAAAAGGTTTTACTCACTGTGTCTCTGACGTGGATTGGAAATGTTACATTTTCCAAGGATGAGAAAAAGATGCTCACAGTGACCTACCAAACTGTGAAATATTTCTTTTAATAAAGATGGTGAAGGTCAAATAATTTATGGAATTTAAAACTTTACTGGAAACGGTCCTTGAAGAATTTGCTTCCAGTAACTTGCAAAATCCTTAAAGCTCAGGAGAAAGGGGCACATTTTATCACGGTGAGGAAGAAAGACATAATGCAATCATAGAGACAGTTTAGGGTAATTGCAGGCCATATGAGGGCCAGGAGCTGTGGCTTAGTCTTCATGTTGACAAAGTAGGTCTGTATTCTGATTTGACAATAGCAAACCCAAATGTGAGCCAATAACCATTCCAGAAAAGCTTGTGTGAGCTGACTCAATGACCTTTTCCCCCATCTTTCTTCAGGCTTCGATTCTTAAAAAATTCTGATGTGTACAAGTTAGAAGATTGATAACTTAATTTTTGCCATTGTTACTTGTTTTATTTTCCTTAATGTTGAGGTAATTTGTGGCTCATATTTACCCATTTAACTATTAATCACTTGTTACTTTTCTTTCTCAGTTTCTTTCAACCAAACTGAACCCATTCTCACAATAGTCTGTATGCATAAGCATTTTTTAAAATTCACTGTGCATTCTTGCTTTCTTCAAACTGAACACTTCTGTTTGTATTGCCCACATTTATTCCCAAGGCAAAGAATCGGCATCATTCTATTTTTAAAGGATTTTATATCCTATGGATTTCTATTAGTGACAATAAAAAATATTGTTACCTTAGAAAAATTATATATAGAGAGTGAGATAGATGACTGAGAGAGATCTAGTCACGTTTAGTAATTTTTTTTGGGGGGGGGGGGGTGGGCAGAGCTTCCCTCTTGTTGCCCAGGCTGGAGTGCAATGGCACAATCTCGGCTCACCGCAACCTCTGCCACCCGGGTCCGGGCTCAAGCAGTTCTCCTGCCTCAGCCTCCTGAGTAGCTGAGATTACAGGCATGTGCCACCATGCCCAGCTAATTTTTGTATTTTTAGTAGAGACGGGATTTCACCATGTTGGCCAGGCTGGTCTCAAACTCCTGTCCTTGGGATTTGCCCACCTCGGTCTCCCGAAGAGTTGGTATTACAGGCGTGAGCCACCGCGCCCGGCCCCATGTTTAGTATCATGGCCCAGCTTTGCGCCCGGCCCCATGTTCAGTATTATGGCCCAGCTTTGCACCCACGAGTTGTACAGTCCCCTCTCACGAACCATGAATTTCAAAGAAACTATAGTCCTGATAAACAAATTAATGAAAACAACACACACACACCACAATCTGGACTCAGATTGGATAAACTGAAATCCTGTCTTCACTTGTTAATCTGAAATACTCAGAGGAAAAAAAATTCCTTTTTTTGCTTACGTTCTGAATGGTTCATGTCAACCAACTATTTCTGTTTGTTGTTGGTTTTCTTTCTTTTTTTTTGTCTTGCAGGTATTTTTTTATTTTACAGTTTTCAAGCCCACCCCTCCCTTTTCCCCTTCTGCCCCTGCAGGTGGGCAAGCCAATAAAAAAAGCCATTGGAGTTGATGAAAAACTCAAATCTCTCCAGGTCCCAGCCCGGGACAAGGGAACCCTCATCCCGGCCTCACCTTCTAAGCACCATAAAGCCCCAAACAGTCTCCTTTCCTTGGTTTCTTAAACCATTTCACACCAGCTTGGAAACTCTGACCTGCTCTACCCAGAAATCCTCATTAAATAAGTAGCCAAACTTTTCATGCCCTCTTTTGCTTTATTGATACATAATAAATAAGTGTAGATATTTTCAGAGTACATGTGATACTTAAATACATTCATATAATGTGTAAAGATCAAATCAGGGTAACTGGGATATCCATTACTGTAAATATGTATATATTCTTTATGCTAGAGACATTTGAATTATTCTCTTCTACTTATTTAAAAATGTACAATAGATTGTTATTAACTATATTCACCCTACTGGTCTATTAAAACTAGGTCTTACTTGTTTTATCCAATTGTGTATTTGTGCCCATCACTCAGTCTCTCTTCATTACCCCTCCCTCCTATGCTTTCTGGCCTCTGGTAACCATCAACCTATTCTTTACCTTCTTGAGGTCCGCTTTTTTCAGTTCCCATATATGAATGAGAACAATGTAATGTTTGTCTTTCTGTGCTTAGCTTATTTCACTTAATGTAATAACCATCATTTCCACCCACGTTGTTGCAAATGACAGAATTTCATTCTTTTTCATGTCTGAAAAGTGTTCCATTGTACATATACACCACATCTTTTTTTTGCTTGTTTTGACAGAGTCACGCTCTGTCTCCCAGGCTGGAGTGCAGTGGCGTGATCTCAGCTCACTGCAACCTCTGTCCCCCAGGCTGAAGCAATTCTCCTGCCTCAGCCTCCCTGGTAGCTGGGATTATCATGCCCAGCTAATTTTTATATTTTAGTAGAGATACGGTTTCACCTGTTGGCCAGGTTGGTCTCAAACTCCTAACCTCAGGTGATCCACCTGGCTTGGCCTCCCAAAGTGCTAGGATTACAGGCATGAGTCACTGCGCCTGGCCTACACCACATTTTCTTCATCCATTCATCCACTAATGGACACTTAGGTTGATTCCAGCTTTTGGCTATTGTGAATAGTGCTTCAGTGAACATGGGAATGCAGGCATTTCTTCAATACATCGATTTCCTTTCCTTTGGACATATACTCAGTAGTGAAATTCCTGGATCATATGATAGTTCTATTTTTAGTTTTTTGAGGAAGCACTATGCTATTTTCCGCAGTGGCTGTATTAACTTACATTTCCGCCAACAATATATAAGTCTTCCCCTATCTCTACATCCTCACTACCATCCACTGTTCCCTGTCGTTTTGGAAAAAAAAAATTTATCTGGGGTAAGAATGTTGACCTCATGTGAGAACAAATGGCCCTGTTGGTCATTTGTAAGTCTTCCTTTGAAAAATGTTTTTCAGACATTTTGCCCATTTTTAAATTGGATTATTTATTTTTTCTCTTTATTGAGTTATTTGAGCTCGTTATATATTCTAGTTATTGATAATAGTTGGTCAGATCGGTAGTTTGAAAATATTTTCTCTCATTCTGTGGGTTATCTCTTCATTTTGTTGATTGTTTTCTTTGCTGTTCAGAAGCTTTTTAGCTTGAAGTAATCTCGTTTGTTCATTTTAGCTTTTGTTGCCTGTGCTTCTGAGGTTTTACACATAAAATCTTTGGCCAGACCAATGTCTTGGAGTTTTTCTCCAATTTTTTTTTCCCCTTTTAGTAATGTCATAGCATTGGATTGTAGAGTAAAGCCTTTAAACCATTGGATTTTGTTTTTTATATGGTGACAGACATTGATCTAGTTTTATTTTTCTGGATATGGTTTACCCAGTTTTTCCCGCATCATTTACTAAAGAGCCTGTCCTTTCCCCGTTGTACATTCTTGGCAACTTTGTTGAAAAAGAGTTGGCTATAAATGTGTAAATTTATATCTGGGTTATCTGTTCTGTTCCACTGGCTTATGTGCCTGTTCTTATGACAGTCTCATGCAAATTTAGTTACTATAACTTTATAGTATATTTTGAAGTCGGGGGCTGTGATGCCTCTAGCTTTGTTCTTTTTGCTAAGAATTGCTTTGGCTATTTGGGGTCTTCTGTGGTTCCATATAAATTTTAGTATTTTTTTTTTCTATTTTAGTGAAGAATGTTGTAGATATTTTTATAGAAATTGCACTAAATCTACAAGTTACTTTGAGTAATACTGACACTTTACCAATATTAATTCTTTCAATTCACAAACATGGAATATTTTTCCACTTATTTGGGTGTCTTCTTCAAATTCTTTCATCAGTGTTGTATAGTTTTCTGTGTAGATCTTTCACTTATTTCATTTAGTTAATTATTAGGTATCTTATATTCTTTGTAGCTATTGTAAATGGCATTGCTTTCTTGAAATTTTTTTCAGATCGTTCACTGTTGGTGTATACAAATGCTACTGATTTTTCTATATTGATTTTTTATCCTGCAAAATTACTAAATTCATTTATCAGTCCTAAGAATATTTTGGTGGCGTCTTTAAGCTTTCATAAAAATGAGATCATATTGTCTGTGAATTTGGATAATTTGACTGCTTCCTTTCCGATTGGGATGCCTTTTATTTCTTTCCCTCACCTAATTAATCTGGCCAGGACTTCCAGATTATGTTGCACAAAAATGGTAAAAGTGGGCATTCTTGGTTTCGTCCAGATTTTAGGGGAGAGGCTTTCAATTTTTCTCCATTCAGTATGAAGTTAGCTGTAAATTTATGGCCTTTATTATTATTATACTCCATGTATAATGAGTTTTTTGAGGACTTTTTAAATAAAAGAATATTGAATTTTGTTGAATGCTTTTTCAGTATCTATTGAAAAGGTCATATGGTTTTTGTTCTTGGTTCTGCTAATGTGATCTATAATGTTTATTAATTTGCATATGTGGAACCAGCCTTACATTCCTAGGATGAATCCCACTTGATCATAGTGAATTTTTTAAATGTAGTGTTGAATCTGGTTTGCCAGTATTTTGTTGAGAATTTTAGCATCTATGTTCTTCAAGAATATTTGTCCATAGTTTTTTTGTTTGTTTGTTTTCATCCTTGTCCGGTTTTGGTATCGGTGTAATGCTGGCCTTATGAGTTCGGGAGTTTTCCAAACTTTTTAATTTTTTTGAAGGGTAGAATTGGTATTATTGGTTTCTTTGTTTGTTTTTTTGTTTGTTTGTTTGTTTTTAATGGAGTCTCACTCTGTCACCAGACTGGAGTGCAGTGGTGCAATCTTGGCTCACTGCAACTTTCGCCTTGCAGATTCAAGCAATTCTCCTGCCTCAGCTTCCCCAGTAGCTGGGACTACAGGTTGCATGCCAGCACGCCCGGATAATTTTTGTATTTTTAGTAGACACGGGGTTTCATCATGTTGGACAGGATGGTGTCGATCTCTTGACCTCGTGATCAGCCTGCCTTGCCCTCCCAAAGTGCTGGGTATTATTTTTTATTCAAATATTTGGTGGAACTCAGTAGTGACATCATCAGGTCCTGGGCTTTACTTCAGTGGGAAACTATTTATTACAGTTTTGGTTTTGTTACTCATTATTGATTATTTCATATTTTTCATTTCTTTATGGTTTAATCTTGGTAGGTTTTATGTGTTCAGGAAGTTATCCATTTCTTCCAGGTCTTCCAGTTTGTAGTTACATAATAGTCTCTAGTGATTCTTTGTATTCCTGTGGTCTCTATTATGTTGTCTTTTTCATTTTTTTATTTTATTTATTTGGATCTTCTGTCTTCTTCTTAGTGAAGCTAAAGGTTTGTCAATTTTATTTATCTTTTCAAAAAAATCAACTTTTTATTTGTTGATATTTGGTTTGATTTCTTTAGTCTCAACTTCATTTACTTCTGCTCTGATCTTCATTATTCCTTTTACTGATTTTGTGTTTGGTTTCTTCTTGTTTTTCTTGTTCCTTGAAGTGAATTGGTAGGTTGTTTATTTGATGTCTTTCTACATTTTTAATGGAGGCGGTTATTGCTATAAGCTTTCCTGTTAGTCCTGACTTTGCTGTATCCCATAGATTTTGCTATGTTTTATTTCCATTTTATTTGTTTGAAGAAATATTTAAATTTCCTTTTTAATTTCTTCATTGATCCATTGGTTGCTCAGAGGCATGTTTTTTTAAAATTCCGTGTGTATGTGTAGTTTTCAAGATTCCTCTTGTTGTTGATTTGTTGATTCCATTGTAGCCAGTAAGGACACTTGATATAACTTTTACTTTTTTGAAATTGTTGAAACAACTTAACTTAGATAACAAAGAAAATAATAGAAGCAAAGAAATAAAAAATCCTCTACACTTTCGCCCTTCCATATTTTCACTTTCTGTTGTCTCAGTTTACATATTTTTGTATTGCATATCTCTTAACAGATTGCTGTAGCTATTATAGTTTTTGATAGATTTTTTAGTCTTCATACTAGAGTTACGAATAAATGCCCACCATAATTACAGTAATAGAGTATGCTGGGTTTGTCTGTGTCCTTACTTTTGCCAGTGGGTTTTATATCTTCTGGGTATTCTTTTTGCATGATAGTGGTTTTGGTTTTGTTGTGTTGTGTTTTGTTTTGTTTTGTTTTGTTTCCTTCAGGTTGAAGAACTCCCGTTAACATTTCTTGTAAGATGTGTCTGGTGGTGGTGAATTTGTTCAGCTTGTGTTTGTTTGGAAAAGACTTTATCTCGCCTTCATAGTTAAAGGATATCTTTGCTGGGTACAGTATTCTTAGATGGCATTTTTATTTCTTTCAGCACTTTGAAAATGTCATCCCATTCTCTCCTGCCCCGTATGGTTTCTGTTGAAAAGTCTGTTGCCAGATAAATTTGAGCTCTTTTATATGTTATAATATTGGCTTATTTTCTCTTGCTGTTTTTATGACCCTGTCTTTGTCGTTGACCTTTAAGGGTTTGATTGTGTCATACCTTGGGGTAGATCAATTTGAGTCAAATCTATTTGTTTTCTAGCCTTTCTGTATTTGGATATTTATATCTTTCTCAAGTTTTGGAAAGTTTTCTATTATTATTTATTTGAATAAATTTTCTACCCTTTCTCTTTCTTAATTCCTTCTTTAACACCAATAATTGTTAGATTTGGTCTTTTGAAGTGGTTTTCTATATCTTGTGTTGATCTTCACTTCTTTTCATTATTTTTTTCTTTTCTCCCTTCTTTCCTCTGCTTGATTCATTCTGCTGTTCAGAGCCTCTAATGAATTTTTTATTTCGGCAAATGTATTTATCAGTTCTAATATGTGTTTGATTTTTTAAAATTATTTCAATATCTTTGTTAAATTTCCCTGATAAATTTTTGAATTGCTTTTCTGTGTTATCTGGAGATCACTGAGTTTCCTTAAAACCACTATTTTGAAATTTTTGTCAGCTTATATGTCACTGTCTTGTTAGGGTCAGTCATTCATTACTTTCTTTGTCTGTTTGGGAAGGTCATGGTTCCCTGTTTACTTTTGTTTGTCGTAGATGTTTTTTATGTCTTTGCATTGAATGGTTTGTTATTTATTTTAGTCTTTTCTGTCTGGCATGTTTAGGTTTTTATTCGATATGTTTCTTATCCTTGTAAGTTGAAATTACTTATAGTTTACCTATTGAAATTTTTTTCCTACTATGTTGCCACCTCCTTTAGGGTACTACATGATGCTTTAAATCCAGGTTTACTGTGGCTCTAGTAAATGTTTGGAACTCTGCCTGTCCTGAATAGTGGATGTCTCAAAAGTTATATGAACAATTTTGGAAAGATTGCAGCAGTTTGTGCCCAAGGAACCCTGCGAAAGGCACCTCCTACAACATACTGCTATTGAACAGCTACTCTGACATGGCATCTCCTTTTGCCAAGTTATAGAGCAGAATTTTCAGGGTGGCAGATGATAGATAGTCCCTTCTCCCCACTTTGTCTCTGGCTGTCCTCAGGGATATTTCTCTCTTTAGGCAGTCAGATGCTTCCCATGGGTAGAGATGGGAACACATCTCCTGCAAGGGAATGTAAGATGGAGGGAAACCTGGTTGTCTACCTCCATCTCACCTTTTCCAGTGTAGAAACAGTGATTCAGGGGGACATTTTCTACTTGTTTGTTGCTGGGAAGATTTGAGGGAGGCGCATGATTGACATGGATGTCTGATCCTCTCACTGTCTGCTTGACATCTTTTTTTTTGCTTCTCTGTGGCCCCAGGAGCTATCTCATCTTCATATTTGAGTTCTGAGATATTGTTGGTGATAACCTTGATGCCACATATTTGGTTTTGTTTCATTTTTGGGGGGGGGGGTTGGAGGGAAGAGGCAAGTGAAGCCAGCTTGCTTCTATGCCACTAATTTGGAACTGGAATCATTTCTTATTTCTGTTGAAAGTTGCATCCTTGGTTGATTAATCAAGTAAAATTTGCATTCGGCTTTAGGGATGTCTGATCTATGATATCATCAGATAATATTCTTAGATGAAAAAATTTCCTGAATTACTGTCCTAACACCATCCCCTAAGGTAGGGAGTGAAGATGATAGAGGAAGCATCTCTATTCACTGGCAGATGGTAGGGGAAGGGGAGATAATTCTAATTCCATGCTCTTAATTTAATTTGAAATGTCTATACAGTGTATATAGTTTATCCCTCTTTAATATATGTAAAATATACAGCAATATTTTTAGAGCATAGTCCCTTTTATGTGAGTGATTTTATATTGTCTTCATTTCTGACTTCCCCTCTCTTCAAGACTCTATGCAGGATGCCACTGAAAAGCTCTGAAGACATGACATGTTTTAGAAATTATCATGATAATTATTAAGGTAATTAAACTGAGTTATTTCCATTATTCAGTTGTATGTACCATATCCTTCTAAGACTAATTTATCATTATTTGGCATCCAATTACACAATATAAAAGGAAGAAAAGCTTCCAGTCAATTAAGCAAACAAGTTCTATGTGTAATTTTTTATGACACCTTTTTCTGACTGTAATTACAAAATTACTGTGCAAGGAAGCTCAAATTTAATCAGCATAAATCAAAAACTTTCTTAGAAGGGTCAGAGAAGAATGATCATATCTAGTACATTATTTTTTAAAGGGATTATTAAATTTAACATATTGATTGTGTATGTGTTTTTAATAATCACCACCATTAGTTTTATTACTGATGGTCTATAAATGAGAGATTGAAACAGAATTAGTATGACTGGACCAGTGGTCAGTTTAAAACTCAGACAACTAAATTTTGGAAGAACTTTACCAAATGCAGAACACAAATATTTTGCGCCTAACATGAAATGATTTTGTCAGGTGCTTCCTCTCATCTAAACTGAAGTGCCTTAGTGATTACACATAGGAGTTAAATGACGTAGTAAGAACACAGGTTAAAGGAGAGATCAGTTATAAATTTCCACAAATGAACTTTCTTGCTACCTTGTATGTTTTGTATATTTATTGTCAGAATCTGGTAAATATCCTGTTCTATGTTATATCCAGTTGGTTTATATGAAACCCATCCAGTTTCTGTGACAGTTGGCTCTCCTTGATAAATCTCAATTCCCACATTTGCTTTGGATCCACTGCAAGGGCCACATACATGTTTGTTTGTCTTGGTCAGGTTTTTGCAACATTTTTACTGAGTGTAATGGCAGGATCAGCAGAGTGTTTAGATACTGGCCGAGATTTCTTGGCCTGTGATTATGGCATTATTTCAGTATATCTTGGTACGGCCTATTTTCATCAAGGTTTACCTTCATGGTGAGAGGCGAAGCCAGCTGGACTTCCTGGGTTGAGTGGGGACTTGCAGAACTTTTCTCTCTACCTAGAGGATTGTAAACACACCAATCAGCACTCTGTGTCTAGCTAAAGGATTGTAAATGCACCAATCAGCACTCTGTAAATATGCACCAATCAGTGCTCTGAGTCTAGCTAAAGAATTGTAAATGCACCAATCAGCACTCTGTGTCTAGCTAAAGGATGGTAAATGCACCAGTCAGCACTCTGTAAAATGGACCGATCGGCACTCTGTAAAATGGACCAATCAGTGCTCTGTAAAATGAACCAATTAGCAGGATGTGGGTGGGGCCACAAAGGGAATAAAAGCTGGCCACCCGACCGGCAGCGCAACCTGCTCAAGTCCCTTTGTGTTTTCGCTCTTCACAGTAAATTTGCTGCTGCTCACTCTTTGGGTCCACACTACCTTTTTTTTTTTTTTTTTTTTTTTGAGACAGAGTATTGCTCTGTCAACCAGGCTGGAGTGCAGTGACCTGATTTCTGCTCTCTGCAATCTCTGCCTCTCAGATTCATGCCATTCTCCTGCCTCAGCCTCCCAAGTAGCTGGGACTACAGGCACCCACTGCCATGCTGGGCTAACTTTTTGTATTATTAGTAGAGATGGGGTTTCACCATGTCAGCCAGGATGGTCTCAATCTCCTGACCTCATGATACGCCTGCCTTGGCCTCCCAAAGTGCTGGGAGGGTCCACGTTACCTTTATGAGCTGTAACACTCACCACGAGGGTCTGCGGCTTCATTCTTGAAGTTAGCGAGAACACGAACCCACTGGGAGGAACAAATAATTCTGGATACGCCACTTTTAAGAGCTGCAACACTCAATGTGAAGATCTGTGGCTTCACTCCTGAAGTCAGGAAGACCACGAACCCACCGGAAGAAAGAAACTCCGGACACATCTGAACATCTGAAGGAACAAACTCCTAACACACCATCTTTAAGAATGAAACACTCACTGCAAGGGTCCGTGGCTTCATTCTTGAAGTCAGCGAGACCAAGAACCCACCGGAAGGAACCAAATTCAGACACAATGGTACTATGTTAATTCTTCTACCAATCAACAATTAAGAGCAACTGTCTAGATTGTAGCCTCAGCAACATGTTTTTGTCCCTTGGTTAAACGAAGAGCAACCAAAAAGATAAACACTATAATTAACTGCAAAAAGGATCCTCTGTATATTCCAATTGTTTTCTAGGTATATTATATTAATTAAATGCATTATGAAGCAAGTTTTTCTTCAACAGACATATAAAATAAAGGTTGTGGCAACAGCTTGCTTTGCTGTATCCAAAGTTACATGTGGTTTTATCTACATTGTTTTACAGTAGTATTTTATGCAGTTTGTAGACACTTTTTAGCCTGATTACTCCCATACCTTATGTCTCTTTCAGATATTTCTTAAAGTAACTACAGTAAAACCATATATATTTTTAAGGACTAGGTCATATAGGTTGCTTGGAGATTTACTGAAGATATAATATCATCATTTAAAATTTACTATAAAACAAAAATGGGTCGTCTTTATAATTGCATTTCCACCTTCTTTTTTTTTTTTTTTTTTTTTTTTTTTTTTTTAAGACAGGGATTTTGCTCTGTCACCTACGCTGGAGTGCAGTGGCACATGATCTTGACTCCACCTTTGGATTCAAGAACTCTCTCCCACTTCAACCTCTTGAGTAGCTGAGACCACAGGTGTACCACTATCTCCAGCTAATTTTTTGTAATTTTTTTTTGTAGAGACAAGGTTTCTTCATGCTGCCCAGGGGCTGGTCTTGCCTTGGTCTACCAACATGCTAGGATTATAGGCATGAGCCACCATGCCTGGCACTTCCACCTTCTTTATGCAGTACTATAGTTCTTCATGTATAAGTTTTAAGAGATAACTTAAGGTAATATATATAATAGTTACATAATTCAAAAATTGTGTAGCTAAAACTAATGTTTAAACACATAACAGTATTACAAGTTCTATTGAAGAGTTAAACAAACTTAAATGATCATGATGAAATCATAATAGGATATCATAGCAGAGTTAGTAATTACCTTATTTGGCCCTTAATATTCTGGCTTGCACTGAATTTTTTTCCAAGTAGAAATTCTCCAGCTAAAAAGAACCTGCGATATCACCTAGTCTATAACTCCAGTTTTACACAGGATGTTACTGAGATCCAGATGGATTCATCAAGTTATTCAAGGTCACCTTGCTGGTCAGGAGTGGACTTAGAACCCAAACTGGCTCTAGTTAGTAGAGCCCATGCACTGTGGGGTCAGCCAATCCCGATTTGATTTTTGACAAATGACCTAGAATTACTTCATTTCTTCATCCATAAAATGGGGATAAATGACCTACCATATAGGGCATTGTGCAGATTGATTTAATAGAGGTGTATCCGTAAGTGACCAGTACATTGCCTGGACATCCAGCAAGCCTGACTTCCCTTCTCTCCAAGGCTCTTTGCAGGATGCCACTGAGAAACAAATGTTTCTCTCAGTTTTTTTTTTTTTCCACTTCCCATGGTTGTTAATCTTTTGTAAGGTATGATTTTAAGTTATCATAGGTTTCTATAAGCAACAGGACTTTAAGAATTTGATCTTTAGGAAGCAATTGTAAATCATACTTTTACCATTTGTGTTAACTTGGATTTATCATTTCCAAACTCTAAAATACAACCTTGCACTGATTATCAAGATAGATAGCTTGTGAAGCTTAATTTTAGGTTTGGCATTCAAGTTTAAGTCATCTGAGGTAGTGATATATTCCTCACAACATAGCTTAAAGGTCCTGACCACTGTTTTTCATTCTTTGGCTGTAAATTACATAAAGGTCCAGGAGTCACCAAGATGAAGTAAACAGAAGGTTTTCTAAGTGCCATGGTTGCAGTTTTTAAGTCAATTGAGATTTTTCAGATGAGTGGAAAGTAAAAATTATTTCTTTCAAAACAGCCGGTATGATGGGCATGGGATTTAGCAAGGCTCTGCTAGATTTAAGAGCCTTAGTATCCAGGAAAAGGAAAGTTTTATTAAATAACAGACAAACTTTAAGGAGCATTGGCTATATGCTTGGCACTCTGCTAGAGAAAACCAACTTCTCAGAGGATTAAGCTATGACTAAAGTCCTACACCAAGTATGAGGCTAAGCTAAGATTTTTTAAAATGAACATGTGACTCACAAGCCAATGCTCATTTCTCTTTACAAGTCAAATTTCCAAATCAAACCTTGTTGTGGATCCTTTTGCTAAATATAAGCTCTATACTCAATCTAAGATTTCTAGACTTGGACAAACGCGGTGGCTCACGCCTGTAATCCCAACACTTTGGAAGGGCGAAGTGGGCAGATCACCCAAGGTCAGGAGTTTAAGACCAACCTGGCCAACATGGCGAAACCCCGTTTCTACTGAAAATACAAAAAAATTAGCCAGGCATGGTGGTGTGTGCCTGTAATCCCAGCTACTCGGGATGCTGAGGCAAAAGAATCACTTGAACCTGGGCGGCGGAGGTTGCAGTGAGCCAAGATCGCAGCACTGCACTCCAGCCTGAGTGACAGAGTGGAACTCTGTCTCAAAAAAAAAAAAAAAAAAAAAAGGCTTCTAGGCTCAGAATTGGGAACTCATTGTGTCATTTGCACTAAAATGACAGTATTTGTTTTGGCGGTTTGCTTGCAATCTTTGGCATTGTTTGGCATTGCTTGCTGTGTGGCTGCCTCACTTCAGTCTCTGCCTTCATTTTTCCACGTGTTCTCCCTGTGTCTCTTCACATTGTCTTCCCTCTGTGCATGTCTGTTTCTCTTCACATAACATTCTTTTTCATAAGGATACCAGTTAGGTGAGATTCGGGGCCCACCTTATTCCAGTATGATTCATCTTAGTTACATTTACAATGACTGTATCCCCAAATAAAGTCACATTCTGAGGTACTGGGAGTTAGAACTTCAACATTTCTCTTTATAGGAGTCACAACTCGACCTGCAACAAGGTCTAAAAATCCAATGTGAAATTACTTAATGAATTCAGTTCAGGGTAAAAGGAAAACACTCGATCGTTTAGAACAAAACAAACAGCATGCTTGCCTGGATAACTGGAACGACATGAGTATGGGTGATCAATTTGGGTAATGCAGGGCAAGTAAAAAAAAAGGGAGCAAACAAAAGGGAACTGAATAAAGAAAGGGAGAGGAGGTCAGAAAGAGAAAGGGGACCAGGTGAAAGATCACATAAACCACCTCATTTACAGACCATCTGAAATTCTCCTTGTTCTGATTGTGGATCTGGAATGAGTTTGACTACACAGCTCTAATCTATTGCACTGTCTTTCCAATTATAGCTAGTTTATGAGTTTAATAATTACTCACATCTTATGTCCACCCACTGAAGAGAAATTTGTCTTTAGAGTCCTTTTAAAATTGGATGCTTCTGCTGCTTTAAACCTACAGGAGCTTTTAATTTGGACCATTTGTTTCCTAGTAAAGATAATTGGTTTTGTGTTATGTAAAACCCATAGCCAAAAGTAACAGTGTGCACACCCCTGATGTGAATTAGCTCAGTAGGACATTATAGGGCATGGGATAGCTGGGTGCTGGGATGTTATTGTTTCTACAACCTTGGAAATTAGAGATGAAAGATCCCTATTCAGTCATCCAATACATCTTTCTGCCAAAACCAAATTAACTTTAGCACTTTTCTTTCCAGGACTTTGTATAGTTCATGTTTAAAGCACCAAGGTCATACAATCTCTGGGAAATCTGGTCTATCAATGTACTTTATGGTCATGCAGTTAAAGAACAGGTTCATTATGGCTCATCAAAGACTAATGTACCAATGTATGAGAATGAGAACAATATCAATTAATCGCTTTTTAACTGTATTTTGTGTTGAATTTTGTTTACCGTTTTAAAAATATGTAAATTACCTCAGTTCTTACTACATCCTGTGAGATAGGCAAAGCTGTTGTTTTTATATCTCCTTAACAGAAAAATAAATTGAGGATCATATGTGGTGAGGAAAAGACTAAAACTCATGTCATCTGTTCATTTTTTCATCTGTTGCTTTTACCATTTACCTCATTGCCTCAGCACAGTATGAAATATTCCCAGTTTCCCATTTTCATTCTTGAATGCCAAATAGTAGCTCTGAATAAAAATTATATAAACTTATATTAAAGAAAGTAAAATGGTTTGGCTCTGTGTCCCCACCCAAATCTCATCTTGAATTGTAATCCCCACATGATGAAGGAGGGACTTGGTGGGAGGTGATTGAATTGTGGAGGTAGTTTTCCCCATGCTGTTCTCATGATAGTAAGGGAGTTCTCATGATAGCTGATGGTTTTAAATGTGGTACTTCCTTACTTTTGCTCTCCGTCTTTCTCCTGCTACCATGTAAGACGTGCCCTGCTTCCCCTTCACTTTCCGTCATGATTGTAAGTTTCCTGAGGCCTCCCCAGCCATGCAGAACTGTGAGTCAATTAAACTTCTTTTGTTTATAAATTACCCAGTCTCGGGTGGCATTCTTCATAGCAGTGTAAAAATGAGCTAATACAGAAGGTAATTAAACAAAGACATGAAAAGTGAGAAAGATCTAGCCATAATGATGAAGAGAGGAAATCATGAGTCATTCTAAAATGGAAATGTTACTTAACATATGTACAGGGCATATTTAGAAGGGTTGCTTAAGCAATTTTATTAGAGCCGAAAGACATATGTTCCAGAGAAAACTCTATCAAAGATGGAGTGAAAGATTATAAGCACTGTTGAACACTGGGATTCCAGTCACAAGTCTTCTTTTCTAATCAGCCTCCTTTCCTTTTATTCACTCCAGTAGTTATCACATTACATTTATTTCCATGGTGAGAAACAGTAGAGAACAAAGAATTTCCTGCTTACACAAAAACAATTTGTTGATTACTAGTTCTGAGACACTTTAAAAGAAAATGAAAAAATACTGTAAAAGGCAGTCTAATGACCAAACCTAATTTAAACAAATGAAGATATCGAACATTCAGCTTTTTTTTTTCTTTCTTCTTTTTTGTTTTTTGAGACGGAGTCTGGCTCTGTCACCCAAGCTGGAGTTCAGTGGCGCGATCTCGGTTCACTGCAAGCTCCGCCTCCCGGGTTCATGCCATTCTCCTGCCTCAGCCTCCCGAGTAGCTGGGACTACAGGTGCCTGCCACCTCGCCCGGGTAATTTTTTGTATTTTTAGTGGAGATGGGGTTTCACCTGTTAGCCAGGATGGTCTCAATCTCCTGACCTCGTGATCTACCCGCCTCTGCCTCCCAAAGTATTGGGATTACAGGCGTGAGCCTCTGTGCCCCGCCGAACTTTTAGCTTTTAAAGGGCTTAGATGTGGTAAAGTCAGTTTGAGTTAAGTCAATTCTCAAATTCAGGAAATTTAACAATCAGTTCTCAATACACCAAAATGTCTTTTTACTTCGTTTCATAACTTGAGAGATGCTAAATTCTGTGTTATTAAGTGGCTAAGTAGAAAATATTTTAAAGATGTTACAAGCAACATAAGAAAAAAATCTAAGTCAATAACAACCACAAAAGCCCAAAACGTCTGTCTTTCTTAGAGGTTAACACACAACCACTTCTTTCCTTAATGGGGCAAGTGTAATTCAGCCACTCGTTTATTCATTTATGATGTAGATACCAAGCTTTGTTTGAAAATCTTTCAGAAGGTTGCTTTATTTCTTGCTGCCCTCAGTAGATTATCACATGTAAAAGAATCAAATGTTTTTTAGCTCCATGGTAGGTGATGAATTCCACTGATCTCTAATTTTCTTTTTGAGGAGTGGGATGATGTTCTGGATCAATTACATCTGTTCCTATAAAGGAGTAGGCTATTCAGTCATATGTATCACTGATTTTCCAAACAATAAAGAATCTCAAAGCTTATCAGTGTATCCATTCACATATTTATTTACTTGTTTATCTAGATGACCAGTATTTATTCAACGTCAGGTCCTGGAGCAGCTGTTATTTTTTCTTTTTTCTTTTTTTGGAGAAAAGGTCTCACTTAGTCACCCAGGCTGGGACTTAAAATGAGTTAGGGAGGAGTCCTTCTCTTTCTAGTATTAGGAATAGTTTCAGAAGGAATGGGATCAGATCCTCTTTGTACCTCTGGTGGAATGTGGCTGTGATTCCATCTGGTCCTGGGCTTTTTTTGGTTGGTAGGCTATTAATTACTACCTCAATTTCAGAACTTGTTATTAGATTATTCAGGGATTTGACTTCTTCCTGGTTTAGTCTTGGGAGGGTGTATGTGTCCAGAAATGTATCCATTTCTTCTGGCTTTTCTAGTTTATTTGCATAGAGGTATTTGTAGTATTTTCTGACGGTAGTTTGTATTTCTGTGGGATCAGTGGTGATATCCCCTTCATCACTTTTTATTGTGTCTATTTGATTCTTCTCTCTTTTATTCTTTATTAGTCTGGCTATTGGTCTATTTTGTTAATCTTTTCAGAAAAACAGCTCCTGGATTCATTGATTTTTTTGAAGGGTTTTTCGTGTCTCTTTCTCCTTCAGTTCTGCTCTGTTCTTTGTTATTTCTTGTCTTCTGCTAGCTTTTGAATTTGTTTGCTCTTGCTTCTCTAATTCTTTTAATTGTGATGTTAAGGTAGCGATTTTAGATCTTTCCAGCTTTCCGATGTGGGCATTTTGTGCTATAAATATCCCTCTTAACATTGCTTTAGCTACATCCCAGGGATTCTGGTACATTGTGTCTTTGTTCTCACTGGTTTCCAAGAACTTCTTTATTTTTGCCTTAATTTTGTTATTTACCCAGTAGTAATTCAGGAGTAGCTTGTTCAGTTTCCAGGTAGTTATGTGATTTTGAGTGAGTTTCTTAATCCTGAGTTCTAATTTGATTGCACTGTTGTCTGAGAGACTGTTTGTTATGATTTCCATTTTTTGCATTTGCTGAGGAGTGTTTTACTTCCAATTATGTGGTCGATTTTAGATTAAGTGCTATGTGGTACTAAGGAGAATATATATTCTGTTTATTTGGGGTGGAGAATTCTGTAGCTGTCTATTAGGTTCACTTTGTCCAGAGCTGAGTTCAAGTCCTGAATATCCTTGCTAATTTTCTGGGGTTTTTTTTGTTGTTGTTGTTTATTTGTTTGTTTGTTTTTTTGAGATGGAGTCTTGCTCTGTTGCCCAAGCTGTAGTGCAGTGGCATGATCTTGGCTCACTGCAGGTTCCGCCTCCCAGGTTCACGCCATTCTCCTGCCTCAGCCTCCCAAGTAGCTGGGACTACAGGCCCCTGCCACCATGCCTGGCTAATTTTTTGTATTTTTTAGTAGCGACAGGGTTTCACCATGTTAGCCAGGATGGTCTCAATCTCCTGACCTTGTGATCTGCCCGCCTCGGCCTCCCGAAGTGCTGAGACTACAGGCGTGAGCCATCTTGCCCGGCATATCCTTGTTAATTTTCTACCTCAATCTGTCTAATATTGACAGTGGGGTGTTTAGTCTCCCACTATTATTGTGTGGGAGTCTAAGTCTCTTTATAGGTCTCTAAGAACTTGCTTCCTGGCATTTGCTGTGAAGTGAAATATAAATATTTTTTGCTGTGAAGTATAATTTACTACCTTGGCAAGTAAATAAACTTATCCTTTGCCAAAGAGGGAAGCACTATTGCTACTTTTCAAGGATGTTCTGTATACAAACACCCAGGGTGTTAGTCCAGAGCAAAGGCAGTCAATGTGTCTGCTCCCAAGACGTGCAGAAACATAAGCAGCCCATGGAGAATGGCTTCCCAACATTTCCTGCTTTTCAGAAAACATACTCACTTGACGGTTCCTCTTCTCTTCTGTATAGTTGAATTCTCCTCTTAACCAGAAGTTTTCCATAAATATTTATGAATTATTGAATGTCAACCTTCTTTAAAAAAAAACAAACAAACATCTCCTCTCGAATTTCCATCTCCCTCTCGTCATTGTTGTACTTTCTTCTTCACAACCCTACTTCGTAAGCCATTTCTATGCTTGGCTCTCCAATTACAATCTATTTGCTCTTTTAAGATTATAGAATGTAACACAAGTACTGAAGAGGTACACAAATTACATATGTGCAGTTTAATAAGCACCTGTCACGTCTACACAGGTCTAGAGACAGGACAGCACTGATATCTCCATGATCCAGTCATTCTTGTTCCAGATATGTAACCCAGAATACAGAAACTTGGACACATGTATCAGAATGTTTATAGCATCATTATTTAATAATAAAGTTGTGAGAAAACCATCTGCAGAAAAATGGGCATATGCGTTGTACTCTCTTATAATTCTTCGTATCAAAACTCATTCTCTCTTTCAATTGGTATCCAGTATCCTTATTTACATGATAATCATATTGTTACTATTCCCTAAATACTGCCAATATATTTCAGTCTTTCCTGGTTTGTTAATTTTATGAAAATAAAGTCATCCTTTATATTTTTTGTGTCTGCTTTTTTCACTGAATATAATGTTTATGGAATTTATCTTAATTCCTGGGTCTAGCTTAGTTTTACAGCTACAGTTTCTTTTTATTCTGGATAGTATTTTATTGTGTCTTCTACAATTTATTTATCCATTCTTTTTTAGATGATTGCTTACAATTCTGTAATATTAAGCAAGGTTTCTATAAACATTCTTATAAATGTGTCTACAATATATACGGTAGGCATACCTAGAAGTGGAATTGATGTATTATTGCAGGATCTGTGTATCTTTAATGATAATAGATCATGGCAACTATTTTCCAAAGTGATTATTTCAATCCTCATACCCACCAGCAGAGTATAAGGATTTCTGGTCTTATCACATTGTATTTTATTGAAATACAAACATTTACAAAAACAGATGCTTAATAGTACTTGCTATGGGCCAGGCAATATTCTGAGAACATTGATTTAAACTGATTAATATAATTAAAGTTAGGCATTACTGCTATCCCCACATTCCAGATAAAGAAATTGAGATACAAAGGTGAAGTGACTTGCTCCAGGCCGTTCTTTGGCAGAGAGTTCAGCTCATGAGATTAGGTTCCTAACCATTCTGCTATGAAACCCCTCTTCTCTACCTCATGTTTATTATGTTCGTAGTTTAACATTTTTCCAACTTAGTAGATATGTAATGATGTCTAATGGTGATTTTAATTTGCATTTTTCTCAGTATTAATGAGGTTGTGGAGTTGTTTTTCATATCCTTACTGGGCATTTGGATATTCTTTTTTGAGAATTTCGGGTTCAGATCTCTGTAGCTCAAGTTTTTATTGGATGCTTTGCTTTTTCTTATCAATTTGCAGAAGTTCTTGTATTTTGGATACAAGCATTTCTCGTGTGTGTGTGTGTGTGAGTGTGTGTGTGTGTGTGTGAAGGCTTGCATTCCCACTCACTTGATTTGTACCTTTTCATAAACAGAAAACTTTAGTTTTAATGTAGTTAACTGTATCATTCATTTCCTGTGTGGTTAATGCTTTTTGTGTCTTAGAGACTGTATTCCCCCCAAGGGTGCATATATGTTGTCTTATAGTATTGTCCATATTATTATCTAGACATTTGTTTTGTTGAGATCTCCAATCCATTACAAATCAATATTTGTATAAGGTGTTGTGAAGGTTAACTTTATGCATCAATGTGGCTAGGCTATGGTGCTCAGTTGTTTGTTCTAACACCAGTTTAGATAGTGCTGTGAAGGTGTTTTTATGGATGTAATTAACATTTAGAGTGAGTTTACTTTAAGTAGAAGATATTGCCCTCAACAATGTGGGTGAGCCTCATTCAATCAACTAAAGGCCTTAAGAACAAAACAAAAACTGAGGTTTTTGAGAAGAAGAAATCCTGTTTCAAGACTGTAATGGAAATCCTGCCTGATTATCCAGCCTCTAACATGGCCTATAGATTTCAGACTCAACACCACAACATGAACTCCTATCTGAGTTTCCAGCCTGCTGGTCTGCAGTACAGATTCCAGACTTGCCAACCACCACATGAGCCAATTTCTTAAAATAAAAGTCTCTTTATATACACACGCATTTTATTGGTTCTATTTCTCTGGAGATCTCTGACTGATAGAGATTTTGGTCCTGAGAGTGGTTCTGGAGGAACAGAATCTTTGGGATGAGTTTTCTGAATTGGTTCTGGGGTTCCTGGGATTGTTTCTCTAATATGACCAGATTTAAAGACACTAATGACTCCATTGCCAGTAATGAGGAAACTGAGTCCACGGCATCATGTGGAAACAGAGATGTGCAAAATATCGCCATTGATTCAGCTGGTTGCTCCTAATTCAACTTGACAAAGTGGGAAAAGAAGAGGTTGAGCTTCAGTGTTCATAAATTTCCAGCTTTGGAGTGGAATAGATGAGCAGAAAGTTTCTATGTCTGCCCTGAAAGAAAACCTTATATCTGTAGCTGCAGAACTGAGAATTCTAAAAAAAACATACAAAAGGTGAGTCTCATCCTGTGAGTGGCTGAATTACAAACTAAATTGAATTCACAAGCTCACAGGGTGTCTGCTGTTAAAGTGAGGGTGTTGACTATGAAGTAATGAGCTCCTAAAAACTGGGATAGAGATATATGGACAGATCCTGATTGAGCTAGGGATATTGGACCCCTAAATTCTAATGCATCCTCTTTGAGAGTAAAAGCAGCTACTCTATTGCCATCTGGAAAGGTCAACCCTGCTTTGCCTGAGCAACCTGTAATGGCCTCTCCTGAAGTATTTGCCTTGCAAGAGACTGCTGATTCTCCTCAGGACCCACCCTTCCCACCTATCTTTGCTTCTAGATCTATAAATAGACTCAAGTCCCAGCAGGTCTCAAAAGGTGAAGTAAAAGTGTGACCCCTGAGGAAGTATGCTATACTTCCAATGAACTATTTGAGTTTTCTAGTTTACCTACACAGAAATCTGGGAAATATGTGTAGAGATGGTATTTAGAGTGTGGGATAATGGAGGAAGGAGCATAACATTAGATCAGGTAGAATTTATCAATACGGGTCCAATAAGAAAGCATTCTAGATTCAACGTTGTAGCTTGATAGGTTGAAAAGGGCCCTGACCGTTTGACTGGAGGGCTGCAATGTGGACCAAAAGATAGCCTACACTAAGTGCCAGAACTGCCTCAAGATACTGTGAAATGTTATATCAAAAGGCTTAGAAAAATTGAAATGATATGGTGGACTTAAGATCTGATCATTGACCCTGGAGGACACAGAGTTCAAGATGGTGAAGAACAAATTTAGAGGGGAACCCTATGCCCTCGAAGAGTTCTATGGTCAGTCTTCTCTGTAGGTAAGAAATTAAAGTAAGAACTGCTGACACTGAACTTGGATCCTTAAATGCAATGGGAATAATTGAATTCTGGAGTAGCAGGTGCCAAATGATGGCATTTAATCACTAAAGACAAGGTGGGCATGGTTACCATAATGAACAGCAGAGTCAAAGCAGAAATCAGAATAATTCGATTCACACATACTTATGGCAATGGATAATTGATGATTGGTGTTCCTACAAGTGAAATAAATAGGCTGTCTACTAATCTTATTTGATCAATATAAGCAGAGAAGTTCCAGGTCAATTGAAAAGATGTCTAACTTGAATCATCCAAACAGAAAACTATATCCTTTCATCAGTTGTCATATTTGAGCCTGTTTACAGACCCAGAACTCCTTGAATGAAGGGGAAGCTGGCTCTTCCTGAGAAGGAATCCTACTATACTTCCAAATTTTATGTATTTTGTATTTATATATTTTGGTGTCCCCCAAGGAATCTTTTACCAGGTGATTGTGCACTGTGGAAAAGGAAATAATCAGACATTTTGAGGATTATGTGACAGTTTATCTCTGAAGTGGCACTAATTTCAGGAGTGCAAAATGTTACCATGCTCCACCAGTCAGAGTAGGAACTTATAGAGGTCTGATGATCAACGGAGTTTTAACTCAGGTCCACCTCTTAGTGGGCCAAGTGAATCCCCAAATCCATCTTGCCAAAGTGATTATTTCCGCAAATCTGTAATGGATAACTGAAATATACATAAACAGCAACTAACAGAATACTCAAATTGGTTCTTTGACCAGTGCAGTGAGGGCCCTTATGATAAGAAGGACAAAGTGGAAGCCAGTAGACATGTCCCTACATAGGAAAATGATCAACCGGAAACAATACTGCATTCTTGGAGGGATTTCAGAGATTAAGACTTGAAGGATAGAGGGCTGGTGATCCTATCATATCACTGTTCAACTCACTTATTGGGCCATGCACAAAACAGATGAATCTTGGGGAGAATTACAATGAATTATAATCTTAACCAAATGGTAACTCCAGTTGCAACTGTTGTTTCAGATGTGACTTCAGGGCTTCAGCAAATTAACACATTTCTTGGAACCTAGTATGCAGCTATTGATCTAACCAACACCTTTTTTTTTTTTTTTTATCATATCTTCTAGTAAAGAGTATGAAAAATATTTGCTTTCAGCTGGCAAGACCAGCAATACATCCTCACTGTTGTATGTCAGGAAATATCAACTCTTAAGCCCTACATTATAACGTCACTTTCAGGAAACTTTATAATCTTTCTCTCGCACAAAATATCACACTGGTCTATTACATTGATGGCATTATGCTGATTGAAACTGATGAGCAAGAAGTAGCTGCTAAACTAGATTTATTGATTGATAGGACTTTGCATGTCAGGGTAGGAAATAAATCTGACAAAAACTCAGGAGTTTTTTATTTCAATGAAATTTCTAGGGGTCCAGTGAGGAGTGTGGACCACGTGGAGATCTCCCTTCTTGGTGAAGGTAAGATGAAAAATAAGTTGTTGTATCTAGCCCCATCTGTAACCAAAAAAAAAAAAAAAAGAGTGGGACTGTTTGCATTTTAGAGGCAACATAAACATATTCCTCATTTGGATGAAATCTGCCACCCCAGCCCATTTCATGAGTAACCAGAAAAGCTACTAGTTCTGAATGGGGCTCAGAGTAAAAGAAGGATTTGTACCAAGTCCACACTACCACTGAAGCTTCTTTGCCACTTGAGCCACGTGATCCAGCAGATCTAATGGTGCTTGAAGTGTCAGTGACTGTTTGAAGCCTTCAGTGGGCCCTTGTTAAGTGAACCACAGCACAAACTCTTAGTATTTGGGGGAAAAGCACTGCCATTCCTCTTTGGGAAACTACTCTTCTCTTCAGAAACAGCTTTTGGCCTACTAATGGGCCTTAGTAGCCGAATGTTTAACCATAGGCCACCAAGTTACCATGAAACTTGAGCTGCCTATCATGAACTAAGTTATATCTGAATCATCAAGCAATAAAGGTGGGCATGCACAGCAGCACTCCGTCATCCAACACAACTGACATATATGAGATTGGGCTTGAGTAAGCCCTGAAGGCACAAATAAATTACACAATGCAGTGACACAAATACCCATAGTCTTTGCTTCTGTTACATTATCTTTTGTCACCCAGCATAAACCTGTGATCTCTTGGGGAGTTTCCTACCATCAGTTGACTAAGAAAGAGAAAAAGTTGGGCTTGGTTTACAGATGGTTCTGTGCAATATGCAGGTGCCATTCAAAATTGAACAGCTGTGGCACTATAGCTCCCTTCTGAGACGTCCTTGGACAATGGTTAAAAGTATTCTTCCAGTAGAAAGAACTTCAAGCAGTGCATCTCATTGTTCATTTAGTTTAGAAGAAGAAATGCCTGTAAATACAATTGAATATTGCTTCATACTGTGGCTAATGGTTTGGCTGGATAGTCTGGAACCAAGGAACATAATTGGAAAATTGAAAAAAAATAGTGACATGGAAATTTGGCAACAGGTAAGTGAACAGATTTTTATGAATAGGGAAAAACATGATATTTATGTTCCATGTGAATATTCACCAATGGATGATCTTGGCAAAGGAAGGTTTAATAATCAGGTAGATAGAATGACCTATTCTGTGGATACCGGTCATCCTCTTTCCCTGGACACTCCATTATTTCTTCAAATATTGTCTGTACTCCATTTTATCCTCTTCTTCAGGATTACAATAAGATGTATGTAAGGCTTTTCCCACTCTCTCCTTCCTATCTCTTAACCACTCTGCTCTATTTCTTTTTCTTTTTCTTCTTTTTTGATGTCATCATTATAATTTATGGATACTTTCTTTTAACCTATCCTCAAATTCACTACTAATTATCTTTTCTGTTTTTACAATACACCATCATACCTATCCATTGAGGTTTTTCATTTCAGTGATGCATTTTTCAGTTCTTAAAGTTTTCTTGATTCCTTTCCAAATGTTCTGTGTCACTACAGATAAATTCTTCTCTCACATGTAGCTTCAAGTTTCTTTTTTCTTCTTTCATGCATAGTGAACATCATTTTAGTAAGATGTCTGCTAATGGCAATATTTGTAGTCTTTATTTTGTTCTGCTTATTGTTTCTGCTGTTTATTGCTTACACAACTTATTTCCTTGTATGCTTGTTTATCTTTAATTGTATGCTGCTCGTTGTAATTGAAAAAAATATTTATGGGGATTCCTTGAGGCTTAGGATATATGTCCCTTCCTCTAGAGATGATTAGCATTTGTTTCTCTCAGCTTTTTAGGAGCTCTATTAGTTCAATACTACTTTAAATTTATAGTTTATGGTTTCTTGGAACACAATGCTAAAAAGAATAATGTGGGCTGCAGATACAGCAGCCATGGTTATAATATCTCAAGATAGTTTTCTTAATGTACAGTCTCTCCAATCTGCTTGGTGCCAATGTAAATTTTCTGCAGTTCCTGTGCTTTGGTGGATCTAGTTCTGTCTTACGCTGAAGGTATAGTGATTTACAGTGCAAACTTACCCTGAAATATGGTGTATTGTGGTGCCAGCTTTAAGGTAAGTGGTTTCTTATTACATTTTCTAACTTTAGAAGACCCTTAACTAAGATTTCTGCCCCCTTACTGTACAAGTTTATCAAGATCATAGCTCAGTTTTATAGTTCTGTTTTAATCATTTCAGGCTGTTATAAAAAAGTACCATAGACTGGGTGGCTTATAAACAACAGAAATTTATTGCTAACAGTTCTGGAGGCTTGAAGTAGAGAGTCAAGCCTGTGGCAGATCGATGTTTGGTAAGGGACCACTTTCTGGTTTATGATTGTCTTTTCACTGTGTCCTCATGGTGGAAGGAACTAGGGATCTCTCTGGGTTCTCTTTTATAAGAGCCCTAATCCCATTCAGGAGAGCTCCACCCTCATGACCCAGGCATCTCCCAAAGGCACCATCTCCTAATACCATCACATTGGGCATAAAATTTCAACATATGGACTTTGGGGTAACACAGACATTTAGTTCATAGCAAGTTCATTTTATCCTGGATAAAGTACTTCTGGATCAAAGTAGGCTTTGAGTGTCCATGTTACCTCTCTGGGTTCTTTTTTTCTCATATGTTTTGAACTGGCAATTATTTACTATATTGTAAGCTTTTCAACATTAAGAAACTATTTTACACAATATTTTTCCTTGTTTTTGGTCTAGGGGTGTGTGCATTTGTGTCTGTGTGTTTGTGTGTGTACATAAACTAGACTGCCGTGACTAAACAATAAAAGTATTTTCCTTTTTCAAGCATGTTAAATTTGAGTTTAGGAAAAGTTGAAACTTTTCACGCAGCCATGAAGAGCTGGCAATCATACGCTCCTAAGCTGTCATTCTATATTGTAAACCAGTTCAGGTGATTTTCCTTTAAAATGATTTTTTTTTTTTCTGGCATTTTAAATGGTAACTGTAGTGAGTAGGCGGAGTCTAAAAAATCCAAGTTAAGACTAAAATTAAAATAAGATCAACCATTCTAATATGTCTTAGCATGGCACTAAATTGATAAATAAGAGTGTAGATAGCTCTTTGGAGCCAGAGGCAATTATATACTGTAAGTAACACTGAATACGTAGGTCTGAAATCCAACTAGTGAGCTCTGTCACTCTGATGAAAGGGTTATTGTCATGATCTCAGAGCAGGAAAAGGATTCACATTAAATGATATTTGCATGAAATTCTGTATCATTCATACTTTTTACTGCGAGTTGAATAATTAAATTTAGAACATGGTCATTTCCTATGCATTATAGTATCACTGCCTATAACTATCAGAAAGAAGTCTTGGTTAATATATGAAACACGTCTGACTTTTCCTATGGTTTTGCTTTTAATTCATTTCTACATAGAAAGAATTCGGCAAAGAGTTACAAAAGAGCTAACAAAATAATAGAAATAAAAAATTACAACTCAAAGTAAAAGGCTAAGGAAACAAGGGATTATTTTGGGGGAAGAAGTGGGTGAGGGAAATACAGCATTTAGCTGAGAAGAGATATTAGTAGAGAATTATTTTTTCTTTGAATATACTAGTTCTCACACTTGGCCTTATTTTGAAATCACCTGGGAAGCTTTGAAATATATTGATGCCTTAGCCTTATCCCCAGGGGTTTTGAGTTAACTGGCCTGGGATATAACCTGAACATCAGGAATTTTAAAAACTCTTTGCGTGATTCTATTGTACAAGAGATAATTCACTTTAAGATTATTTTAGGAAGGAAATTCCTGTACTAAAATACATCAATTTATGAAACTTAAGTTTAACTCTCCTGGTATTCAGATATACCATAATGTGGAAAGTAATAGAAGATGAGATTTCTGCATTTACACTATTACAAGAACAAAAGAAATAGTGCTTCAACGGTAGTGTGAAAAATTTCAATTGGAATAAAGATGTGTCTTTAGAATTTGGCTTGCAAAATTCTGGAATGGTTAACCCAGGCACATGGTAATATTTTGTTACTGTTCATACTAACTCCAGGAAGTTTTGCCTCTTAGGCTCTAACTTTAGAAAGAACTGGGCTTGAATTTCTACTACCAGATTTACTAGCTGTACAACCCTTGGGGAAATTAAATTCCCCATGACTTAGTTTCATCATTCATTCAGTTATGAAACAAATACCTATCAAAAGATATCAGGAAGGCACTGCACAAGGTACTGAGCATACAGCAATGAACAAAATAGTGTACCAAATGGGATTGCAAACCTTTCTTATCAGGTTATTTGCAAGGATAACATGAGAAGCATACGTAAGGTAGTTAGGAGAGTAACTAGTTATTGTTATTATTAAAATTAAACAAATACTTAGAATTATTTATAGTATTGTTTCAAAGGGGTAGGTAAAATTAAATTATAATTAAATTCAATGAGAATTTTTACTAATGGCCTGTAATGATGATTACACCTTTTGAAACCCACTGTCTTTCAAAGAGGACTTAAAACAAACAAAAAAACAAAGTATAGGTAACTCCTCAAAGCAAGAAACGAGAAAAACAAAAACACAAAGCACATGATACATATCTTGGGACACTGAGCAA
The DNA here is from genome assembly GCF_043159975.1 of Macaca nemestrina. NCBI lineage: Eukaryota > Metazoa > Chordata > Mammalia > Primates > Cercopithecidae > Macaca > Macaca nemestrina. The sequence goes on along the minus strand of NC_092127.1, from coordinate 47,940,721 downwards.
ACCAGATGGCTCAAAAACACCCTAGAGACCATTCCTAGCATGTTCCACACAGGAAATAATGAATCACTGCTCTGCTCATTCTCTTTCATTTCTTAGAAAAGAGAATGTCACTGATAAAAAGAAATAAAATCCATTTATGTGAACTCTACATCTCAAAGCATTAGCACAGAAATGTGAAGCTGAATGACTGATTTAGGAAGTGTGTCTACCTTATTAAAAGGTAGAGATTTCCTCTTGAATAGAATGTTCTTTGAATACAGCAAAAAATGAAAGCAGAAAAGTACACAGAAACATCTGTGTTATCCTTTAAGACGTGGCCAAGTACTACTAACTGAATAGAACTTTGGAGTAGTAGAAATTTGTGGCATAAAACTGACAAATATTTACGGAGATTTTTATTACCCACCATGACTGGGAACACTGGAAATGTAAACCATCTACAGATATCAAAATCTATCCTATAGTTGGACATATAAACTTTCAAGGAAAATTTGTGTTAGAGCTATTAATACAGTGAAAACATTAGCATTTTCTTCAGATTATTATAGCTCCTGGCATTTAGAACCTTCTTGCCAGCATTATTTTCTCCTCCCTCTCTTCACTGCCTTTGTATGCTGTCTCTGGGGTAGCCTCACCATGCAGTAAATGATGGTCAGGGGCAGATGAATACTTCACCTAAATTTTGCCTCTTTCCTCAAGGTCTCCTGTGCCAGTAGATTATGCAGCAAAACGGACCGATTGTCATTAACCTACTCTTCCATTTGCTTTCTTAAAGGCTCGCTTGTGTACAATGGGAAATGGCCCTCAAGATAATCTAATTGAGTTGTTAACTTGCCAAAATATCTCCAGTCTGAACACTCTCAGGCCCATGTTTTATGGTGCAGAGCTATGCTCTGACTTTCTAATGCTTGCTGATCAGGGTAATACAGTCTACATTAGGAAGTTGTTAAGGACTAACTTGAGAACCTCTGAAATTCATACGGTTAAGCCCTAACGACAAAGTGACTGTATTTGGAAACAGGGCCTCTAGAAAGGTAATTAAGGTGAAATGAAGCCATAAGGATGCTGCTGTAATCCAACAGGGCTGGTGTCTTTATAAGGAGAAGGAGAAACACTAGATTGTCCCTTTCTCTGCATGAACACAGAGGAAAAACCATGTGAGGACCCAGAAAGAAGGTGGCTGTCTGCAAGTCAGGAAGAGAGGCCTCACTAGATACCAGTTTTGGCATCTTCACCTTGGACTTCCAGCCCCCAGAACTGTGAGAAAATCATTGTCTGTTGTTGAAGCCACCCAACCTGTGATATTTTGTAATGGCATCCTGAGGAGATCCATATAAAGGTCATAACTCTTCTATTCACATTCTGTTTTAAAACTGCTTACTCACTGAAATTAAAAATCAAATTTTTCAAAGATTATCTACATCAGTGACAAATTTTGCTGCATTCAGTTTACTGAATTATAATATAGTTCATATTAATTCAGTTCAGTTTACTGAAATATAATAAAGGAGGGAGAATGACATATCAATTGTGCAGAATTACATTCAGACCAACTTTTACTAATATAGATATTCTATAGAATAATATTTAAAATGAGAAGCAACTGACCATACTTCGCTAAAATTGAATTACCTGTATGTTCTTAAGATGAGGTCAAATGTAGAAAGCCTGGCAACTATGCTATGCAACCAACCCTCTTTCTGCCTGCACTCACTGGGCTGGTGGGCAGTGGGGGTTCCCTGTCTTTAAAGTGTTCCTCCTTCATAAACTGCAATCCTCCCTCCCTGCTCCAACAAGTCACCTCCTGTTGTTTCCTTTCTATTCTTCATCCTTGACCTCTTGATACTTATTCAGTGTTTTTTCTGTTTGTTATAAATAAATGAGAATAAAATTAAAAACAGACAAGGGATATTACAGTTCTTAAATTAACTCTAAAAGTTAAGAAGGTAAACTTTTAAGGGCATAATATTGTCTTTTACAGTTATGTACTTAATCATACAACAAATATTTATCAACAACCTACTTTGTCTAAGAGTTGATAATACATGCTGAATTTATACTCCAGGAACTTTCTTATTATGTGGATGTTAACATTATGTCATTGGGAAATAGGTTAGTGAGAAATGCAGAACTATGTTAGAGAACAGCACACACACACACACACACACACACACACACACACACACAGTTTATTTAAAGAAAACAAATAAATCAATACATGTTGACCCTAGTCTTCATGGCTTGTTACTAATCAAAGTAAAAACAATTAAAAACTTAAATTGCTTTTTGGCTTGGGCTTTCTCTTTTCATTTCCTGTAATGATCATTTCTGTCACTAATTCCAACCAATACTTCTTGATAGAGTCACAGTAGACAGAGGGAGTGGGACAAGGTGGAAATGTTTGGAACCAATCCAATTAAAAGTTATAGAAAAAAATTACAGCTTCACATTAAATTGGCAGATTGCCTTCTTACCTCATTTAAGCTCCAGCAAACTTTGAGAACTATACCCAGCTGCTGTTGCAACCATGAATTTTCAATATTTGCCTAGTAATGAAGGTAGATTTGCAGATATTCCATTCTAAGAAACTTGAAAAGCACAGCTGATTCAAGGAAGATAGAGCTTTGTCCATTTATCCACTCACAAAGAGAAAAATACTGCATCATTTCATTCATGCAGAATTTAAAAATGTTTGTCTCATAGAACTAGAGAGTAGAATGCTGGTAACCAGGGGCTATGGCAGTTGTAGGAGAAGAGGGGAAGTTGAGGATCTGTTGGTCGAAGAATACTACATTTCAGTTAGATAGAAGGAGTAAGTTCGAGAGTACAACATGGTATCTATAGTTAGTAACAATACCTTGCATTCTTGAAAACTATTGAGAGTGAGTGTTCTCACCACAAAAATTGTAACTATGTGAGTTCATGCATATGTTAATTAGCTAGATTTAGTCATTCCTCAATGTACATATACTTCAGAACATCATGTTGTATGTGATAAATGCATGTCATTTTGTCTATCAATTTAAAAAATAATAAAAAAGGAAAATAGAGTTTTTAGCAACAATTTAAAAAACAATTTCAAAAGTGGCATAGTGATTCAATAACATTTATTAGGCACATATTGTTCCAATCATTACTCTCATTCTGGTTATGCTTGCTAATAATATCTATAAACATGTAAATTCAGATTACATTGTAATAAATCTTCAGAGCATTAATTGGTCTCCTGCTGAGCCCTCAAATTTAGGACTGATGGGAAAGCATCACCCGGCAGTTTCCATCTTTTCTCCGCTGCATGGTCCTCAATCAAAGTCACACGGTTAGTCTTCAGCAGTCAGTTCAGGTTTGTGTAAGAGAGCCTTCTCCTCTTTTTATATGGATTACATTCAGTGTTGTTAGTTACAGAGATTAGGAATCAAGAGACATGGATTCTGGCTTGTTACATCTGCAATAAAACTTAGAATTTATTTAGGTGAACGCTTCATTTTGCAGCAGATGAAAAGAAAGTATTGGAGGTGCCCATCTAAGGTCCTCAGAAGAAACTCTCTTAACTTCAGTCCAGTACTTTTCACTTCACCAGAGAGCTTCCATACCCTCAACTCTTTTGGTGACTTTCCACCTGACATAGAACTGAAGACTCAGTTTCTTCATCCATGAAATGAAAATTGTAAGTTGGGTGTTTTGCAGAATTCTTATAAAGAGAAAATATTCATAAATGTCTATGAGGAGTATAATGCACCACAAATTCCATATATTCATTTCACCATCATGCAGAAAGGATCAGCCATGTTCAGTGCAGCAGCAGCAGAAGCAGCGGAGAGCCTGTCAGAGCGGGCCTGTCGAGACATCTCACATGTTCATGTGGGGAACAATTTTTGCCAGTGAATATGATTGATTGGAATAGAATCGAGTTTATCTTATATAACAGGGTTATGAGTTGTCATATTTTAGAGATCTTTGCCTTAATTTTTTAAAGTGTGATATTGGAGCAAAGTATTCATCTGAGTAACATTAATATGGGATTGGGGGCTTCTCTGATGTTATCACATCTGTATTTGGCAGCATAAAGGACATAATAGGGTGGAGTGTTGGTCTGTCCACAAGTCTTGTGTGTTTGTCCTGTCTGCCACCCCGTGAGCTGGACCACATTGTTTAACTACTCTAATACTCTGTTTCTTTTCATGTAAAATGTAGGCCACAGAATGATTATTTTTAAATTCCTTTCTAGTTCTGTGGTACAGAAATATCTCAGTTATGGTAATCCTAAACAAAACAAATGTTTGTGGTGCTATATGGCATTTTCTGTGAAAATAGATTGTCTTTGAATTAAAGGTGCTAAAATTGTAAGTGAAAGAGTGGAAAGCCTTGAATGAGTGGCAGTGGGCTTCCTCTGACAATACAATGTTCTTGCTGAAAATTTATAATAGCTGCACAATAAAAAAAACTATTAAATCAAAATTGACTTAGTATATTCAGAGACACTTGAATAAAACCTATTAACAGCCCAACTGAATTTAATTAAATATCACGAGTAATAAAAGAGAGGTCCAGGGGTGATTGCTGAGAGATTATTCTGAATTTGAAAATTTGACTCTCGGTGAGTGAGGAGCTTGGGTCCCAACTGCAAATGTGCTGAGTTGATTAAAGATGATGAATTTTCAACAACAAGGCAACATAAAAATTGCATTGTAGTTTTTTTTCCCCAGAATATCTGAGACAGCCTGACACCGCCTGGAGGAGGATAGAATAAGCTTCTATCCAGCACTTGCCCTCCAGGGACCCTCCCTATCCAGAGAAGTGAGTCAGCTGATCTAGACATCTCCATCTCAGTCTGGCTCCGTGATACCCAATGAGGCAGAGGAGAGAGCACATTTGGCATTAGAGAAACTTGGGGTTTTGAATTCTGTCTCTGGCTACTTAATAGCTATGTGAATTTGAGCAAGTCACTTAACCCATCTGATCTTGTTTCTTCACCTTCAAAAAAGTGAAGAGAGGAAAGCCTTAAATTAGTGACAGTGGGATTTCTCTGACAATAAAACATGCTTGCTGAAAATTTACAAATAATGTATGAGTAATATAAAAGCAATACCATCTTTACTAACAAAATCCAAAATGTTAAGATCAATTAATTCTTAAAAATGACTATGTTCCCTAGTGTAAGTCCTAACATTGCAACCACCTCTCCAAACTTCTGAAAGTAAATCAAACCTGTTAATATTTCATCTATCTATTCCTTTCACAAGGTTCCTTGGGCACAAACCGCTAGCCATCCTTCCCCAACTGTTCCTATACCTTTTGATCACTTTCTTAAGTCACTAAATGGACACCTTGGCTTCTTATTCATCCTTCTGTGGTGTTTCCTTCTGTCCTTCATGGGAAGCCTCAGGGAAATGGTCCATATAATGGAGCATTGCTCACATGCATAATGTTTCCTTCTTATGAGATAATAGAAGAATAATGGATTATGTTTAACATTCTTAAACAGGACAGACTAAACCATCAAATGTATTTCTGGAAGACATGGTTTATATTGAGGGAAAATGAGCAAATCTACTAATTTCTTGTCTAATGGCCCTTTTGTTCAGGAAACCAATGAAAAAAATGCTTGCTATGAAAAAATGTTAAGGAGAAATGTTCACTTTGGTATGACAAATAAAACAAAACAAAATTACAACTGGATTTCACTGTGGACTCACAAGTTCTTCCCGAGGAAGAGAAATGAAAATCCCGAGAACACCCTCTGAGGTTTGTTACAACTGGTTCATCCCTGAAGATCTGGGCTGTGAGGTCAGGGCAACTCCTCTCTAACTAAGAGAGTTCTGGGCCCAGAAAGAATTAGCACCACAAATTTCCCATTTAAGGAAGGGAGGGTTGGGAAGCAGAGTGAGGCTTATGAAAGCTGGTGAGACTCTTTAACTAGTTCTTATATCTTGGTGCCCTGAAATGTCAGTCTGAGTGTCATAATAAAGAATTTAAGTGTGCCCAAAATACAGATTCTAAAAAAATGCAGATTCAAGATTGTAACAATAAATTCTGGAAGACATGCTTTTCTTCATATTTTAATACACAGCAAACTTTTTGTTTTTACATTTCTGCCCACTGATGCAACTAAAATAGTTTTCTCTTACCAAGGAAGAGCTTGCCTAGCTATTAATACAAGAGTCCTTCTTTAAAATGATTTTGCCCAGAAGTATTTTGAGGCCAGGCACTGTGGCTCACACCTGTAATTGCAACATTTGGGGAGATTGAAGCAGGAGGATTGCTTGATCCCAGCATTTTGAAACCAGCATGGGCAATAAAGTGAGACCCCCATCTGTACAAAATATAAAATGCTTGCAGCTCCCGCTACTTGAAACGATAATGTGGGAAGATCCCTTGAGCCCAGGAATTTGAGTCTGCAGTGATCATGCAACTGCACTCCAGCCTGGGCAACAGAGTAAGCCTCCATCTCAAAAAAAAAAAAGGAAAGAAAAGAAAAGAAAAAAGAAAAAAAAACGTTTTGAAAAGAAACACCCTTCATGTAACGGTAAGAAAATCAAAATCAATATTTATGACAACTTGCTTTTTCCTTTTTCTCTATCTCCTTGATTATGAGCCAAAAATTTATTGAAAATCTTGTTTGCTATGATAGATAATCGTCTTGTGTTATCTTTCAAAAGTCCAGCTCCATCCACGTGCCTACAAAGGACATTGCTTTGTTCCTTTCTATGGCTGCATAGTATTCCATGGTGTATATGTACTACATATTTTTGTTTTTATCCAGTCTATCATTGACAGGCATTTGGGTTGATTCCATGTCTTTGCTCTTGTGAATAGTGCTGCAATGAACATATGCATATGCATGCATGTATCTTTATAATACAATGATTTATATTACTTTGGGATATAATGGGATTGCCAGATCAAATGGTATTTCTTCCTCTATGTCTTTGAGGAATCGCCACACTGTCTTCCACAATGGTTGAACTAATTTACATTCCCACCAACAGTGTAAAAGCATTCGTATTTCTCCACAGCCTCATCAACATCTGTTGCATCTTGACTTTTTAATAGAAAACCAAACACTGCATGTTCTCACTTGTAAGTGGGAGCTGAACAATGAGAACACATGGACACAGGGAGGGAACAACACACACTGGGTCCTGTCAGAGGAGAGCAGGGGAAGGGAGAGCATCAGGATAAATAGCTAATGCATGCGGGGCTTAACACCTAGGTGATGGGCTGATAGGTGCAGCAAACCATCATGGCACACGTTTACTTATGTAACAAACCTGCACCTGTATCCTGGAACTTAAAATAATTTAATTTTAAAACATTAACAATTCTAGATTTAAAAAATACTGTCACCAAATACCTAATCATATCTCTCTAAAATTCACTTTCCCTTGAATTAAAGGAGTGATATATTTTTGCCTACATAATTTGTTATAGATTCAGAATAGTAACGGCTTGGTTTCCATTCTTAGCTGGACAATCGACCTTTTTCAATAACTCTTTCTCTTGTGTGTAGCCAGCTCGCTGGCTAATTCAGTTAAAAAGTTATTCAGAATTTTGTTGCTCTGTCCACAACAACACATATAAATAGCATTTTCACCCACTGTTATGCAAGACATGCAACAAGAGATGCAAAAGGTATGAGCCTCATCTCATCAATTCTCTGGCCTTCCTCCAGCCTGGTAACTTCTGAACCATTATTACATGTCTTCCCCCAATACTTCTCTATTGAATCAGCACTGGTAAAAATCTTCAAGTCTTTTTTACTATGCAAAGACTGATTTCCAAAGTATATTCTTTATGAATGCTAAGCTTTCTATGTTCATCTGAAAATGCCATTCTTTTCCTTACTACTGATTTATGATTTAGCTGAATGTAGAATTACAGGTTGGCAGCTAGTTCCCCTCTAACTTTTGAACATATTATTTTATTTCTACTGATTCCTTTTGTTGTTGAACATATTATTTTATTTCTTCTGATTTCTATTGTTGCTTAAGATAAGTTTATTTTTATCAACCAAATTGCTGCTCCTTTCAAGGTAATCTTTTTTCTTTGACTGCTTTTAACTCTTGGTATTTGATATTCTGTGGTTTCATCATGATGCAATTCATTAGACATGTTTTTATTCTTTTTGGTGCTTATTGTGTTTCTTCAACCTGAGTACATGTGTTTTCTTTCATTCTGGAAAATCTTCAATCATTTTCTCTTCAGTCATTGCCTCTATTCAATCTCAATCATTATCTTTTCAAATATTTCCTCTACTTCTGGAACTCCTAAAAGATAAATGCTATACTTTCTCCTTTTATTTCTTATGTCTTTGATTGTATTAGTTTTCTATTGCTGTATACTTAGTTACTCCAAACTTAGTGGCTTAAACAGCGAGATTTGCCATCTTTATTTCTGTGGGCCAAGAATTTGAGTGTGGCCTAGCTGGGTTCTCAGATGCTGGGTTTCTCACCAGAGTGCAGTCATCTCCAGGCTCAAGGGGGAAGGGCTGCTTCTTAGCTCATTCATATGATTGGTGGGTTCTTACAAGCTGTTGGACTGAAACCTTAATACCTTCTGAGCTGTAGTTGGAGAGCCCCCTTGACTTGTTGCCACACGGGCCTCTTCACAGGGCATCTTACAATACGGCAGCACGCCTCCCCAGCAGGAGCAAGGGAGAAGGCCATAGAGAATGTCAGCAAGAGAAAGCCCTAGCAAAGATGAGAGGCACAAACTTTTATTATCAAGTCACAAAACTGACATCTCATCACTTTATCTATACTGTATTGTTAGAAATAAGTTGCATGGTCCTGCCAACAACCAAGGGAGAAGGATTATGCAAGAGTTTAAATACGAGAAGGCAGGAATCACTGGGGCCAAGTCGTACCAGTCTTTCTTATTTTCCACTTCCTTATCCTTTTGATAATTCCTAAATGCTTTCCTACTATCTATTATCCATGTCACTGCTTCTTTCTTAAATTATTTCTAATCTTCTATTTAAAATATCCATTAATTTCTAAATCACCTTTTCTGGTGTATAATATACTTAAAGTAAAATGTACCCCATTTCAGTATATATATCTGAGTTTTGAAATTTTATATAACCTGTAACTGTCACTGCAACCAAGATATAGAGCATTCTATCACCCCCAGAAAGTTTCTTTATACTCTTCTCGGTCTGTCTCCTCCGACTCTTGACCATCGGCAACCATTTGCCTTACTACCCCCAGTAAAGATTATACTTCTTTTCCAGAGTTTTTTCTGCCCACCAGTTTTAATTAATTTTCAATTTTTAGGGAATTCAATGACTATTTGAGGCATGTTCTAACACGATTGCTGTAATAGTTGTGAAAATCTACACATTTACTAAAAATTATTGAGGTGTGTCCTTACAATGGCTGAATTGTTGTTTGTTTTTGTTTTTTTGAGATAGTGTCTTGCTGTGTCATCCAGGCTGGAGTGTAGTAGCACGATCATAGTTCCCTGCAACCTTAAACTCCTGGGCTCAAGTGATCCTCCCACTTCAGCCTTCCAAATAGCAGAGACTATAGACTTGTGCCACCACACCTGACAAATTTAAAACAATTTTTTTTTGAGAGAATGGCTCTTGCTCTGCTGCCTAGGCTGTTCTTGAACTCCTAACCTCAAGTGATCTTCCCACCATGGCCTCCCAAAATGTTGGGAATACAGGTATGAGCCACTACACCTAGCTTCAAATTTTCTGATATGTATATTGTATATCAGTAAAGCTCTTAAAGTCTTTATAAAAATTTAGTGACTATTTTTATTTTTAGAAATTTTATTTGGTTTTATTTTAAATTTTTTTAATTTAAATTTAAATTTAATTTAATTTAAATTTAATTGTTTTAATTTAATTTAAATTTAAATCTTAAATTAATATTTAAAATTCTTCCATTGAAAGAATAGGTAATTGTTGACTATTCTTGTCTATCATTTAATTATAGTCTTTTTGGTTTTTTAAAACCTCTTTAAGAATTTTTAGCATACTTGCTTGATGATCTCTGTCCTACTATTTTATGCGTTCTATTTCTTAGGGTGACAATCCCACTAATTGCTGACTTGTAGGCTCTCCATTCTTATGGTTTGCTTCATTATAAAATGTACAATTTTGTACTGTCAGCTCTTTTTTAGCAGTTGCTTTAGCTGTGGGAGTACCTTGTGTCTTGGGTTGTAAATGTTCCCTATAGAAAAGTTCTGGTATTTCTGTGTCAAGTGTGTTATTAATTCTCAACCATGTAGGTAGTATATGTCTGTGTCTCGGGAGTGACTGTTTGTCTTTCTCTCATTTCTCTGTGCTAATAGAGAACGTTCTTACTGCGTTGTCATCCAGGTATACAGCTTTTTAATTTCCTTTTTAAGAGATAGGGCAGCCCTTTGAGGCCCTCTCTGCCAGAAGCTCTGTCTCCAGGCCTGCATGGATATTAAAAATCTAAGATCCAATCCTGGGGCAAATATATGAATCTGAGCCCCCAAACTCCCAGCAAAATATTAAATTCTACTTCCCATTATGTGTTTGAATTCAATCTTCTTTTTGGCATTTTGAGCTTTTTTCCCCTTTCTTTTGAGTTCAGCTTTGTATTAAAAGTATTTTTGGTTATCTTTTATCCATTATTTCTATTATTTATAATATGCAAAGGGCCTTAGTTCACCATGTTAATGAAATTCCTTATTTTTCAAATCACATAATTTCTTTTTAGTTCTTATTTTACTTGATTCCTTGAAACATTGAGTATGTCATCTTCTAATTACAATAACTCCATTTACCTTGGCTTTTGTGACATTCATTCACTCGTATTCTTTCTCCTACTTAGAGAAAGCCGTATCACTTGTTGGAAAAGCATGAATTTTGTCATCAGATAAACCCAAATTTAACACTGAAGCTTCTACTTACACACCATGTGATCTTTGAGTTAATGATTTCACTTTAAGATTTTTATCTGTAAAATAAGAAAAATACACATTTTTAAAGTATATGACTTTTTAAATGAACATTTTAAAAATATAATAAAGAACAAACAAAATAACATGTATGAAGGATACAACAAAGTCCCTGACAAAGAGCCAGTGCTTAATATAGTCGTTTTAGCAGACACTTGTGATGTCCTTGCTTTCTACCTGAAAGTGATAATTCTTCACATTCCTCATTTTTCCAGATTCTCAAGACTGGGTCAGTTTATGGCATTTATGAGGGAAGATGACATAAGGGATGTCGCTGTCAAACAACTTGCAATTAATCACTGACCAATCCCAGGGAAGGATTGGTTTTATCCTTGTAATTGTTTTCCTAAAGACAGAAATGGACAGTGACATCCAGCTGACAGTCTCTTAGGTCACTTGAGGCAAGTTCGGTTATCACTTGCCTCAGTCACCAATAACAAACCCCTTCCCTCACTGGGGACACAGGTGAGTATATTCTTCTTAATTCTACAATAAAAACAGACAAAGTCGATGTTTTACACAAAACAACAGGCTTTACCCAAGAGGACTTACTTTTAATTTCTTGCTTAATAGCATCTATCATCTAGGAAAGGAGCACGCAGATGTTGGTGTTAGTGTTTTAGTATCATACATATCATTCACAAGAAAGAAAAAGTCTCAAGTGTCTCTTTTCTTCTCATTCTATACTTCCTTCACACTAGAGTCATCCTCTCCAAGCCCATGATTCCAGATATCACTTACAAATGTCTACTCTCAAAACTATAATTATAGAGCTTACCTCTCCATTCCTGGATGCTTTTAGAAGTTTCCGGTGCATGAATAAACACAATTGTTATTTTTCCTTCTGGTTTCCACAAGGAAGCAAGTCTACATGGATAATAACCAAATTGGAAAGTACCACTTTGTCAATAGTTAGGTGATTTTCTCCCACCTTTATGCAAAGCTCTGGTAAAAGTTGCATTGAGAGATTTGAATTGGGCCTCAGGCTAACACAACATTTCTTGTTTTTTCAGACCTTGAACTATGTGTATATTTTACTTTCACTTCTCACCCAAGGGTGGGCTCCCACAACTGCAGTGAGAGAGATGGTCGATTCAAAGCACATCAACCAAGTCAGGGCACAAAGAGGAAAACCACTAGCCAGAAAGTTTTCTCTGCCCCAATACCTAGTGCTGAGCTGGGCTGGGCTGCATGATATGATGAGGAAGATATAGAGGTCACAGTGTGGAAGTAGAAAGAACAGAAAGGTTATTTCCTAGTGTAGTTTCAACAGAAGGGATCAGAGGCCTCAGTCTTCTCTTTACACCTGCTACATGGGTCCAAGAAATCTATGTCAATTTTCTGATACTTAACCCCATCTAGACATTTCACAATTTTTAACTAAAGTCTCATGCTTTAGTCTGTATTTCCCTCCTTCTTTTAGTATCAGCAACCTCCCCCAATGCAGAACTGCTCCTCTGTCTCTCCCTGTGATTCCAAGGATGCTTGTCCCAGAATTGTCCTTCTCTGGTGTATAACCCAGACCTGGCCAATCATAGTTCCCTTTCACTTGGCAGCAATGTTTGACGTGAGAATGAGAGTATAACCAAAGCCATTCATGTCCTTTCCTTCAACTTTATATTGGGAGGGAAAAAGTTTCTTTTTAGTCTTGGATCACGAACTGTAAGCGTGGATCCAGAGCTGCCAGATAATCTGTGTATCTGCTGTGTGGCAGCACCTGAACGTAATAAGCCTAAAACAAGAGTGGCATAAAGGTGAAAGGCAAAGCAAAGAGCATTGATGACACTGTTTTTTTTCTTGTATCACCCTCTTTCTTTTTATGTAACCCAGTGATTGATATTTGAAATGGTGTGAGTTAAATTTCTGTCAAGTACAACTGCAATATCCTAATACACATCTTAACACTTCTAAAGAAGAACTCAGTATTAAACACCAGAAATATCTCATCAGTCCTATCTATACTGATAGGTGATATCTCCATCTACCTGCTCTCCCCAGCCAGAAACACAGAAGCCATCCTAATCCTCTTTCTTTTGCTTATTTTAAAGATCCATCTAATATCCCATTTATTCCACCTCCAAATTATTTTTCACATTTGTCATCTCTGCAGCATGTGTACAATGTTCCTTCCTTAGTCTATACCTTGTCATCTTCTAATATGCATCCATTGACCTTCCAGTCATTATATCCCTCTTGACTTTTCTTCCCTGAAAATCATCTCAAGTGATTTTCCCTCTGAATTCTAGAGGGCTGATACAAGTCTTTGTCTGCATTATTTCCTTTCCCCTTTCATTGGTGGAGATTCCTGTCACTGCTGCTGCTACTTTTCCTCATCAGTGGTGATGTTCTGGATTCACCAATCCTCCTACCCCTGTTCACTGTGGGATCAGTCGTGAATTCCTCACACAATTAGCGTTGATGTGGTTGGCTTTGAATCTAGCTTCCAGGGTGACCAGAAGTAATGGAGAAATCAGTAAGCACCTAGGGATCTTTCAGAAATATCTGAAAAGAAAGAGTTGTACAGGGATAGCTACATGATTTATAACAGCAAGTGTGAAATGAAATCGTTGGATCCTTGTCCAGAAAAAAAGGAAGTGTCATTAAAAACAATGTTGATTTCTCAGGACAGGGATACCCATTGGGAGAAGATGGTCACAGGTGCCCCATGGTTTTGCGTGAGCACAGCCCACTGGCTTCTGGGTTTCAAGCCACCACTCCACAACACCATGTCCCAACTGGAGGCGGATAAATAAATCTCCCCTTCCCATGAGCTGCCACGTCAACCAGTGGTGGATGGGATACTGTCAAGGATTACCACCTCAAGACCTGAATGAGCCGTTATCCGGATGGGGTAGGTGAGAAGCTCCTCACTGCCTAGTAACATGCCAAATGCACACTGAGGCACTGCCTGCCCCTGATGGAGACAACTCCTGCCACATCTGCTCTGAAATGCTGCAGGTTGCTCATTCTATCTAGACTCTCTCCACACCCACACTCAGGCTTCTGAAAGAGGCAAAAGATAGCAGCAGTTGTTGGGCCAGAACAGGAGTAGGTGACACTGATGGGAGAAGCAGAGGTATCATGGGATGAGGAGCAGGGTGTAGAGAGCCTACTAAGGAAGGCAGGGTGGGAATCAGGGCTAACTCTGAGCAGGATCGCTTGTGAGCAAAGGCTTCAATCCCTCAATACAGGCTCTATTGCCCTGTTTATTTCACTGACGAAATCAAAATTCAAAGATGAAATTATTAAAAGTTTTAAGACCATCACCAGAGAGTATTAAGCTCCAAGCACGGAGCTCCTCTGAGCATGGGGCTCTGTGTGATTGCAAAGGTCCAATAAGCATGGAGCCTTCCCTGTTTGTGAACAAGTGGTCTTTCTATTATTAATCTGTTCCATGAAAGCTCAGCCGAATTGTAATTTGGAGCATGTTTATCAAACATTTGCACCAATAAAACAATGAATAATTCACAAGTCCTATGTGTAAACCACATAAAACTGCTCTGCTTCATCGGAGTCAAAAGATCAAGCAGCAGGTTCACCCGGTCATCCCTTCCTACCTTACCCCTTCAGCCCTAACTGTGGCCCAAGAAGCCTCAAGAACTCCACGAAACACAGTCTGAAAAAAAAATTGTTTAATTCATTTGTACTCCCAGTCTAGGGAAACTTTGGCATTTCATGTTGAATTTGCCTGCATTTTAAATGATGTTGAGCATTTTATCATATGCTTGTGAGCCATTTGTATATCCTCTTTTGAGAAATGTCTGTTCAGATTTTTTGCCCATCTTTAATCAGATTATTAGATTTTTTTCCAACAGCGTTGTCTGAGCTCCTTATATATTCTGGTGAGCGATGCCATGTCGGATGGATAGTTTATGGATACTTTCACTCTGTGGGTTGTCTCTTGGCTTTGTTGGTTGTTACCTTTGCTGTGCAGCAGCTTTTTAAGTTGATGTGATCCCATTTGTCCATTTTTGCTTTGGTTGTCTATGCTGTGTGGTATAATTCAAGAAATCTTTTGAGTGCTGGAGGTCCTGGCTAGAGCAAGCAGACAAGAGAAAGAAATAAAAGCATTCAACTACACAAAGAAGAAATGAATTTATCTTTGTTTGCAGATGATATCATCTTATATTTGGAAAAAAACTAAGGACTCCGCAAGAAAACTATTAGAACTGATAAACAATTTCAGTATCCGTACAAGACACAGAATCAACATACACAAAATCAGTAGTATTTCTATATGCCAACAGTTAACAGTCTGAAAAAGAAAAAAAAATGTAATCCTATTTACAACAACTACAAATAAAATAAAGTACCTAGGAATTAGCCAAAGAAGTGAAAGATCTCTACAATGAAAACTATAAAGCCCTGATAAAAGAAACTGAAGAGGACACCAAAAAAATTGAAAGCTAGTCTGGATTTCATGGATTGGAAGAATCAACATTGTTAAAATGTCCATACTATCCAAAGCAATCTACAGATTCAGTGCAATCTCTATAAAAATATCAAAAACATTCTTCGCAGAGATAGAAAAATCATCCTAAAACTTATATGGGACCAAAAAAGACCCAGAATAGCCAAAGCAATCCTGAGAAAAAAGAACAAAACTGGAGGAGTCTCGTTACCTGACTTCAAATTGCACTACAGAGCTATAGTAACCAAAATAGCATGGTACTGCCATAAAAGCAGACACACAGACCAATGGAACAAAATAAAGAACCCAGATGCAAATCAACACTTATAAAGTGAACTAATTTTCAACAAAGATGTCAAGAACGTACATTGAGGAAAAGACAATCTATTTAATAAATGGTGCTGGAAAAACTGGGTATCCATATGCACAGACTCATATCATATACTTGTTATGAGTATATGAAATTACTCTCTCCATACACCAAAATCAAATCAAAATGGATTAAAGACCTAAATCTAAGACCTCAAACTAGAAACTACTGAAAGAAAACATTAGGGAAACTCTCCAGGGGAAAAAATATTTAACTGTGTATTTGTAACAAGTTTCGTTACTCAGCACTGACCAATTCCCAAGTACTTCCCCATTTAAAATATGTTGGTGATGATTAAACTCTCCACCATACACCAAAATCAAATCAAAATGGATTAAAGATCTAAATCTAAGACCTCAAACTAGAAACTACTGAAAGAAAACATTAGGGAAACTCTCCAGGGGAAAAAATATTTAACTGTGTATTTGTAACAAGTGTCATTACTCAGCACTGACCAATTCCCAAGTACTTCCCCATTTAAAATGTCTTGGTGATGATTAAACTCCCAGTTGTATGGAGTACGTCTGTAAGGTTTTATTTTGTTTCTTTCATTTATGAGAGGGAATGAGTGTTGTATTTATGGAGCTTTGGCATATATAAGAATGTTTTCTGTTACTAGCATACATAAATGACATCTTGGCTTGATTTGGAATTCTGTAGTCCCAATTTTTTTTTATCTCAGATCTCTATAAACATATTTCTATTTGCTACTGAAAGTTAATATTGAAAAAAGTTAGCTACTCTTTTTATTTGCAATCCAAAATATGTTATTAATTTTTCCTAGAAAACTATAGCTTCTGGTCTTTTCTATCTATAAAAATAGTTTTCTATTATAACTTTAATTATACCTTCTCTTTTACTTGCTTTGTTTCTTTTTCAGAACATCTTATTTTCAATATATTAGATATTGTTTCTCTGTTCTTTGTATCTTATATCATACTTGTCATTCTTACCAATTCATCCCTTTTGTGGGAGAAATTTTGAAGATTTTTGCTGACATCACTGACTTGATTTGTTTGGCATCAATTCTTTTCTACATTGACTCTAGTGAAGATTTTTATGTTCTTATTACAATTTAAAAAATTTCTTCAAGGTGGTTTTCAAAATCCTCATCCTGTTCTTACCTTATATTTTTCAGGTTTTTTTTTTTCATTCTGGTTTGAAATCCTAGGCCTAGGATTTGCAGATATAGTGCTAGCATAGATTGCCATGGCCATCAGCACTGTCACTTGTGTATTGGTAAAAACATCCCATCAACTGTGCACAACCCTAGCTCAATTTCTGATACTGCAGAAACCTTCATCTGGCCCTGGAAGAGAACATTCTGTTCTTACTACTCAGTTCTTTACCATAACAGGGAAAACATATATACTAACCAGCCTGCAGTTGTTTAACCAGGTGCAATCCATGACAAATTATACTTCCTAGCAAGCACTATTTCCAGTGCCTTACTTTCTCTGTTTCCATCATTACAGTTTTATCAGAAAGGTTGTTTTCTTTGGATGTGAATGGCACTCTCCATTTTCTTCTAACGCTGGCCTCATTATACAAGAAGTACTCTGCTACATGTGAGCCATTGAGAGGGGAGGAACAAGATTTCAGCCATCTCAAAAACAGTAAAGAGATGACTGCTCAGTTTTCTAATTAAAATAATATCTGGTGTCTAAAAATCAGGCAGTAAAAATGAGTCAAAGTCTCTGTCTCTGCATTTCATTTTCAGTTTTACTATACTAGTTCAGTGGGTACATTGCATGCAGGCCACTGATAATGCTTCTGCATTCGTTACTTGCAGAAACCCCTAGTTTCAAGTGAGAGGAATGAAATGGCATACCTTCACGGCATAGCACAAACAACTTTTTCAAGAAGCAAGATCCTTTGTTAGTATATGCCAAAACCTCTTATTTCTTTAGCTCTTACCTCTTGAAAGAAGTCTGTAAACCTGTCTTCGTTTTCTAAGTGAATGTTATTTTTTTCATTCCTTTTGAAAAGTAGTAAATTCAGATAAAAAGGAATTAAGGAATATAAATGTCCATGTCTTTTTATATATTTTTTAAATGTCTTTTCTTTCTGATACACTAGTTGAGCCTTGAGGAAAAGACCATATCTTATCCATCCTCCACCACCATAGCCTTGGATACATAGTAGTTATTCTGTATAAACCATCACAGTTACATCTTTCTGCTACTAAAGTATACATGGAAGAAAATGGCTCAACGTATGCCTATGATCTTTCCTCTACTCCTTGGATTTCATAAAACATTAACTTAAGAAATTTATAGAAAGATAATACAAGTCTTGAAGCTTTCTCAAGATAACCCTTATTTCAAGGAATCACTAGGAGGACTCATGGAACCTAAAAAGTTATTATACTAATGTTTACAGTTTATTATAGCAAAATGAACAAAAAGAAGGGACACACAGGGAAAATTCCAGGCAAATTCCAGGCATGAGCTTCCAGTTATCTTCCCCCAGTGGAGTCTTATGGACAGTGCTTACTTCTCCCAGCAATGATGTGTGACAATCATGAATGGGTATTGCCAATCAGGTAAATATATATCAACCAAGAATACTATACCAAGCAAATTTGTCCTTTAGAAATGAAGGAGAAATAAAGTCCCAGAGAGGTAAAAGCTGAGGAAATTCATCGTCACTAGACCTACCCAACAAGAAATGCCTAAGGGAGTTCTTCCAGTGGAAACAAAAGGGTGCTAATTACTAACATGAAAACATATGAATGTCTAAGAGTCACTGGTAAAGGTAAATATATAGTCAAATCCAAAATACTCCAATACTGTTATGGTGCTCTGTAAATCATCTCTATCTCTAGTATGAAAGTTAAAAGTCAAAACAGTCAAAAATAATAATAGCTACAATAAGTTTTTAAGAAACACATATAAAAAGATGTAAATAGTGATGTAAGTGACAAAAATTATGTGGGAGAGAGGTATAAGTCTAATGTTTCTGTATGTAACAGAATTTAAGTTATCAGTATAAAATAGTCTATTATACTCATGAGATGTTTTATTTCATTCCTAGGTAAACACAAAGCAAAAAACTATAGCAGATACACAAACAAAAAAGAAAAGGGAATAAAAACTTAGCACTGCAAACAAACAAACAAAAAACAAATCACAAATATAAACAAGAGAAAAAGAAAGGAACAATAGATCTACCAAATAATCAGAAAACAATGACCAAAATGGCAGTGGTAGTTCCTTATCTATCAGTAATTAATTACTTTGAATGTAAATGGATTACATTTTCCAATCAAAAGATGTAGAGTGACTGAATGGATAAAAGGTAAGATCCAATTATATTCTGCCTATTAGCCTTAAGAACACACATATTCTGAAAGTGAAAGAAAAAGATATTCCATGTAAATTGTAATCCAAAGACAGCAGGAGTGGCTGTACTTAAGAGAAAATAGACTTCAACTGAAAAGCTGTCACAAGAGACAAAGAAGGTCATTATTTAATGATAAATGCCTTAATTCTTCATGAGAATATAACAATTGATATGTACCCAACATTGGAGCATCAAAATAAATAAAGCAAGTATCAATAGACATGAAGAGAGAAATAGCAATACAATAATAGTAGGAGATTTCAGTACTCCACTTTCAACAGTGGACAGATTAACCCAACAGGAAATTAATAAGAAGATACAGGATTGAACTGTGCTTTACAGAAAATGGACCTAACAGAGATACATAGAATTTTACATCCAACAGCAGCAGGATATACATTTTCCTCTAGTGCACACAGAACATTCTCCAAGACAGAACATTTGATGGGCCACAAAACAACTCTTTTTAGATTAAAAAAGTTGAAATTCTATATTGTTTCTTGCTACAGTGATATGATCCAAATAAATAGCCTAATAATACACTACAAGGAACTAGAAATAGAAGAACAAACTAAACCCAAAGTTATCAGGAGGAAGGAAATAAATAATGAAGATCAGAACAGAAACAGAGAATAAAAGACCGTAGAAATTTTGAATAAAACCAAAAGTTAGTTTTTTGAAGTTTTTTTTAACATTGATCCAAAAGTCATCAATAAAATATTAACAAATATAATTCCACAAAGTACCAAGTGGGGTTTGTATCAGGTATGCAAGGTTGATGTAACATATGCAAATCAGTCAATGTGATACATCACATTAATAGACTGAAAGACAAAAACCACATAATCATATCAATTGATGCTGAAAGAATTCAACGAAGTTTCACAGCTTTTCTTGATTAAAAACTCCTGACAATTTAAGTATAAAAAAGTTCTTCAATATAATAAATGACAGTTATAAAAAATTCAGAGCTAACATTATGATCAATTGGGAGAAACTGAAAGTTTTTCTCTAAGATATGGCACAAGGCAAGAGTGCCCTTCACCACTTCTACTTAACCTGGTACTGGAAGTACTGTCAAGAGCAATTAGATAAGAAAAAGAAATAAAAGGTATCTATATCAGAAAGGAAGAAGTAAAATTACCTGCCTTTGCAGATGACATGATTCTGCACATAGAAAACTCTGAAGACTCCACCAAAAATCTGTTAGAACTAATATATTAATTCAGTAATTGCAGGATGTTCAATCATTGTAAAAAATGTATGGTATTTCTATACACAAATAACAATCTAGCTGAAAAAGAAACCCAGAAAACAATCTCATTTAAAATAGTACCCCAAAAAACATCAAAAATAAATTGGTAGATTTAACTGCAGAGGTAAAAGATCCGTACACTGAAAGCTGTACAACTTTAATGAAAGAAACTGAAGAGGACACAAATAAATGGAAAGATATTCCATGCTTATGCATAGAATAATTAAATATTGTTAAAAAGGTTCATATTACTCAAAGCAATATGTAGATTCAATGCAATCCCTATCAAAATCCCAATGGCATTCTTCACAGCAATATTTTTTTAAATACGAAAATTTGTGTACAACCACAAAAGACCCCAACTGACCAAAGTACTTCCCCTACCCTGCAAAAAAAGGGGAAGCCATCACTCTGTTTTAAAATTACATTACAAAGATATAATTATAAAAAGACTGTGGTACTAGCAAAAACAGACACATAATCAGTGGAATACAGAGCCTAGAAGTAAATTCAAATTTACATGGTGGACTAATTTTCAACATGGCACCAAGAACACACAATGCAGAAAAGAGAGTCTCTTTAATAAACTGTTCTGAGAAAACTGGATTTTCACATGCAAAAGAATGAAATTAACCCCTTATCTTACACCATAACATCAAGTCAACATAAGATGGATTAAAAACCTAAATCTAAGACCTGATACTGTAAAAATCCTGAAAGAAAACAGGGAAAAACCTTCTCAACATTGATTTTGCAATGATTTCCTGGATTTCACACTAAAAGCTCAGGCTTTGAAAGTAAAAATAAATAAATGTTCTATATCAAACTAAAAAGTTTCTACACAGCAAAATGAACAATCACCAAATTTAAAAGGCAACCTACAGATTGGGAAAAAATACTTGCAAACCATATATCAAATAAGGAATAAATATACAGTATTCTTAAAGCAATCATATCTTTCAATATCAAAAATATATATTACCTAATTTTAAAAGGACTTGAATAGATATTCTCCAATGATGACATGAAAATAGCCAACAGATATTTGAAAGGTGCTCAACATCACTAATCCTCAGGGAAATTCAAATCAAATCCATTATGAGATATCACTTCATACTTGCTAAGATCAAAAAGTTAAGAGATAAGTGTTGTTAAGGATGTAGATAGAGAAAAGAAACTCACGGATACTCTTGGTGGAAGATAACTAAAAACAAAACTAAAAATAATACTACCATATGACTCAACAATTCCTGTTCTGTGTATACACTCAAACTAAATGAAATCATAGCCTCTTGAAGATATCTGCACTCTCATGCTTGTTGCAGCATGAATAATATGAATAGCAAAGGCCAAGATGCAGAAACAACCTAGGTGTCTGTCAGTGGACAAATGTATTAAAAAAACCATGGTGTGTGTGTGTATATATATTATTTAGTCTTTAAAAAGGAGGAGATCCTACCTTTTGCCACAATGTGAATGGTTTTGGAGGACATTATGTTAAGTGAAATAAGCCTAACATAGAAAGAAAAATATCGCATGATCTCACTTATATGCGGAATCTTTGAAAAAAAAGGGGACAAGGGGATCACATACATAGAGATAGAGAATAAAACAATGATTACCACGATCAGGGTGGAGTAGTAGGAAAATGGAGAAATGTAGGTGAAAGGATATGAAGTAGCAAATATGTAAGATAAATAAGTTTAAAGATCTAATGTACAGCATGAGGACTGTAGTTAATAACAGTGTACTGAATTCAGAACTTTTACTGAATAAGTAAATTTTAGCAATTTTAGCTGCTCTTGTTATGGGGCGGGGTAAATGTAATTGTGTGAGATGATGGATGTGTTAATTTGTTTCACTATAGTAACAATTTTATTATATGTATGTCTTAAAACATCATGTTGTATACTTTAAATATGCAAAATAAAATGTATTTATTATTGTTTTTAAAGGAAGGCACCAGATGTGGTGGCTCACGCCTATAATCCCAGCACTTGGGAGACTGAGGTGAGAGGATTCCTTGAGCCCATGAGTTCGTGACCAGCCTGGGAAACAAAGCAAGACCTTGCCTCTACAAAAAATGGAAATAATTATCTGGGCATGGTGGCACACACCTGTAGTTTCAGCTCCTCAGGAGACTGACGTGGGAGACTTGAGCCCAGGAGGATCAGGCTGTAGTGAGCTGCGAACATGCCACTGCACTCCAGCCTGGGCATCAGACTAAGATCCTGTCTTTAAAAAAGAAAAAGTACCAAAAAAAAAAAAAAAAAAAGAAGCCAATGGCATTCCACAACCAAGAATAAACAACAAAGGTACCTTGTCATATTCTTTCTTAGTGTTACTTCCCTGTTATTAAGTCAATGACTTATACTCAAAGCAATGACATAGAAAGAAAAAAATAGGGCAATTTGTACTTCCTTTTCTTTTCAGTTCTTTCTTATTCATCAGTAAGCTGAAGGCAAAGAGTTGGTAGAATGCATATGTATCACAAAATGAAATCAAACCAGCTGAATTAGTTTCATTCAGTGTTTCCGTTACTAAGAACAAAATTCCACTATTCCATTAAGAAAAAAATATAGTCGCAAAAGAATCCCACCATTCTGTTGAGAACAAAATATACATGCAAGTATGAACTGTGAAATATGAATTCTATGCTTTTATTAATTTTGCCTACAAGTTAAATGTTCCTATTTAAAATACCATTGTACAATACAAAGATGATAATTATGTTAAATTTTAATTTTTATTTACTTAAAAAGGCATTAAATAGCAACCAAAAACACTATAAGAAGTCAAAAGTGAGACCTCAGATTTTAAAAACTCTGTTAATACCCATAACGGCACTTTATTTTTGCTTTTTGTCAAGCAGTCCTGAATTTTCATTTTACACTGGATCTTGCAAATCATGTAGCCAGTCCTGCAATGAAAATTTCACTCAAGCATTAAAAAAATATGACTGACCCAACTAATATACGGTTTAATTAGCTGACAGAGTTCTTTCAGAAGTGCAGGGAAATAAAAGCAATATTATAAAGATATAATGAGGTTAGACTTGCCAGGATCTTTAACCTGAATAAGACAAGTGTGGTGGGTCCTGGACAGTTTTTCTAGCGAAAAACAAACATTTTAAAAAAGTTTAAAAACCATTAGTTTGCCTTTTATCAAATTTATTGTTAAATTAACAGAAAAATATATGTATCATAATTTGAAGTATGAATACATTGTGATAGGTTAAATTTAGCTAACTATATATACATTTTGTGATGATTTACCATTTTGGGGGGTGAGAACACAACATCTACTCTTAACATTTTTTCAATAATCAAATAGATTTTTAGTAACTATTGTCACCATGCTGTGTGGTAGGTATCAACAACATATTTTAAACACTAGTCATTATACCAATACAAAACTATTAGGTTAATTTCTAACATATATTTTAGGATAATTGAAGTAAAACCCTCTGGTATAGATTTTGAAAACAATATTTTGGAAGTATCAACATGTGAAGTATGGATTTTTGATTAGGACAATTTGAAAGCTAACCAACCCATCCCTTGAGTATAGATTAAAATTCCCTTGGACACACATGCATTCTACCATTTAAACTGAAGGATTACTCTGTACTAACAACATGACACCCCAGCCAATTTCTCTTGTGAGCTCTACAATTCTTATCTCTCTGTCAAACAGGGCCTCATTTCCTCCCATTAGCTTAAAGATATATTCAAATCTATTCCATCTTTAAAAGCAAAACCAATTCCCCATCTCCATGATCATACCCTCTACCCTCTACAAAAAGCTGCTTGACTCCAAGATATACTCTTAGCATACACCAAACAATTTAACCTCTTGGTGCCTTATTTTCTTTTCCTATAAAATGGTCATAATAATATAAAACTCCCAAGAGAATTTACACTCATGTTCCCTTTTTCGATTTAAATGTCACTTCCCCTAGGAAGCCCTCCTGACTTATATCTCTACCAAAACTGATTCATGAAGAGATAATAAGTCTAAACAGACTTGTAAGTAGTAAGAACACTGAGTCAGTAATCAAAATTCTCTCAACAAATGAAAGCCAAGCACCAGATAACTTCACTAATGAATTCTACCTGTTCAAAAAAGAATTAATGTCAATCCTTCTCAAACTCTTCTAAAAAGATTAAGAGAACTGAACATTTCCAAATTTATTTTATGAGGCCAGAGTTATCCTTATACCAAACCCAGACCAGAACTCTATAAGGAAAGAAAACTGCAGACCAGTATCCCTGATGACTATAGATACAAAAATTCTCAATAAAATACTAGCAAACTGAATTCAATGGCTCATTAGAAGAATCATGTAGCATCACTCAATAAAATTTATCCCTAAAATGCAAGTATGATTAAACATACCAAAATCAATTAATGTGAAACAACACATTAACAAAATAAAGAATAAAAAGCACTTAATCATCTCCATAGATGCAAAGTATTCGGCAAAAGTCAGCCCTCTTTCATGATAGAAACTCTCAACAAAGTAGGGATAGAAAGTCACTCAACATAATAAAGACCAGATATGAGAAGCCCATAGTTAGCATCATATTCAATAGTGAAAAACTAAAAGCTGTTCTTCTAAGATCAAGAACAAGACAAGGATACCCATTCTTGCTTCTTCTAGTCAATATAGTTCTAGAAGTCTAAGCCAGAGCAATTAGGCAAGAAAAAGAAATAAAAGGCATCCAAATAGAAAAGAAAGAAGTTAAATTGCCCCTGTTTGCAGACAACATGATCTTATATCTAGAAAATCCTAAAAACTCCATGAAAATCTGTTAGAACTAATCAATGCAGTTAAGCTGCATGATAAAAATTAACATAAAAATAAAAAACTTTTCTACACACTAAAAAATAATATCTGAAAATATAATTAGGAAAACAATCCCATTTACAATAGCACCAAGATGAATAAAATACTTGAGTAAGGATTTAAAAGACTTATATAAATGTGTACCTTAGAGATAGTATGGGTACTGTCTAGAACACTGAAATAAAGCAAATATTTCAATAAAATGGCTAAGACAAGTTCTTTGGTTTCCCAGTGCATATATAAAAGTCATTTACATTATCCTGTAGTTTATTAAGTTTCTAAAGATATAACATTGTCTTTAGAAAGTATATATCTTAACTAAAAATATTTTATTGCTAAACAGATGCTAACAATCATCTGAACCTTCACTGAGTCATAATGTTTTTGCTTATGGAGGGCCCTGACTCAATGTTAATGGCTGTCTACTGATCAAAGTAGTAATTGTTAATAGTTCGGGTGGTTGTGACAATTTCTTTAAACAAGACAACAATGAAGTTTGCTGCATGGATTGACTCTTTGTATCATGAAAGGTTTCTCTGTAGCATGTGATGCTGTAGATGGCATTTTATCCACAGTAGAACTTCTTTAAAAATTGGAGTCAAACTCTGCCACTGCTTTATCAACTAAGTTTATATAATGTTCTAAGTCCTTAGTTGTCATTTCAGTAATATTCATAGAATCTTCACCAGCAGATTTCATCTAAAAAAAAAATCCACTTTATTTGATCATCCATAAGAAGTAACTTTTTATCTGTTCAAGTTTTATCATGAGATTGCAATCCAGTCACATCTTTGGGCTCCACTTCTAATTCTAGTTCTCTTGCTATCTCCATGACATCTGCAGTTACTTTCCCCACTCAAGTCTTGAGTCTCTCAAAGTCATCCATTAGGGTTGTAATCAACTTCTTTCAAATTCTGTTAATGCTGATATTTTGACCTCCTGGAAGTTGTTCGTTTGTTTTGTTTTTTGAGATAGGGTGTCACTCTGGCCCCTAGGCTGTGTGGTGCCATCATCTCTGTAGCCTTGAACTCCTGGACTCAAGTGATCCTCCAGCCTTAGCCTCCTGAGTAGCTAGGGTTACAGGCATGTGCCACCATGCCTGGGTTTTTTTAAACTTTATTGTAAATTTATTTTTGTAGGGACAGGGTCTTCTTATGTTGTCCAGGCTGGCCTCACACTCCTGGCCTCAAGTGATCCTTCCACTTTGGCCACCCAAACCACTGGAATTACAGGTGTGAGCCCCCTCTCCCAGCCACAAATGTTCTTTATGGCACCCAGAATGGTGAATCTTTTCCAGAAGGTTTTCAATTTACGTTGCCCAGATCCATAAGAAGAATCACTATGTATGGGAGCTATAACCTTACAAAATATATTTCTTAAATAATAAGACTTGAAAGTCAAAATTATGCATTGATTCATAGGCTGCAGAATGGGTATTGTGTTACAAGTCATGAAAACAATATGAATCACTTTGTTTATTTTTATCAGAGCTCTTGAGTGACAAGATGCATTGCCAATGAGCAGCAATATTTTGAAAGGAATATTTTCTTTTTCTGAGCAGTAGGTCTCAACAGTGAGCTAAAACAGTCAGCAAACCGTGCTGTAAACAGATATGTTCTGTCATCTGGGCTTTGTTGTTTCATCTATAGAACACAGGCAGAAAATATTTAGCATAATCCTAAAGGGCCCTCATATTTTCAGAATGGTAAATTAGCTTCAGCTTCAACTGAAAATCACCAACTACATTAAGCCCCTAACAAGAAAATCAGCCTATCCTTTGAAGCGTTGAAGACCTGCATTGACTTCTCTCTAGTTATGGAAATCCTAGAGAGCATTGTCTTCCAACAAAAAGCTGTTTCATCTACATTGAAAGTCTGTTGGTGAGTGTAGCCAGTTTTATCAATTACCCTAGCTAGATCTTTTGGATAACTTACTGCAGCTTTTTCATCAACATTTGCTGTTTCATCTTGCATTTTTATGTTATAAAGACAGTTTTTTTTTTCCCTTTTTTTATCTTTCAGACTGAGTCTCACCCTGTCACCTAGGCTGGAGTGGAGTGGTGGGATCTCGACTCACTACAGCCTTCACATCCTGGGCTCAAGTGATTCAAGCAATTCTCTTGCCTCAGCCCCCTGAGTAGCTGGCTAATTTTTGTATTTTTTGTAGAGATGGGATTTTACCCATAGGCCAGGCTGGTCTGGAACTCCTGTCCTCAAGTGACCCACCTGCCTTGGCCTCCCAAAGTTCTGAGATTACAGACATGAGGCACCACCCCAAGCTGACAGCTTCTTTTCTTAAACCTCATGAACCAAACTCTGCTAGCTTTAAACTTTTCTTCTGCAGCTTCCTCACCTCTCCCAACCTTCATAGACTTGAAAAGAGCTAGGACTTTGCTCTGGATTAGGCTTTGGCTGGTTTGATCTATCCAGACTACTCAAATTTTCTCCCTATCAGCAATAAGGCTATTTCGATTTCCTATCATTCATGTGTTCACTGGAGTAGTACTTTTAATTCCTTCTAGAACATTTTCTTTGCATTCACAACTTGGCTAACTGTTTGGTGTGAAAGGCCCAGCTTTCAGTCTATCTTAGGATTTCTACCTGCCTCCCTCACTAAACATAATCATTTCTAGCTTTTGAGTTAAAGTAAGAGACATGTGACTCTTCCTTTTACTTGAACACTTAGAAGCCATTGTATGGTTGTTAATTGGCTTAATTTCAACATTGTTGTGTCTCAGAGACAGTGAGGCCCGAATTGAGGCAGAGAGATATGGGAATTGCCTGTGGGTGGAGCAATCAGAAGACATGCATTTATCAATTAAGTTTGCTATCTTATATGGGTGTAACTTGTTGTGCCCCTAACAATTACAATAGTAACATCAAGGTCACTCATCACAGAACCTGTAACAGATATAATAATAAAAAAATTAAAATATTGTGAAAATTACCAAAATATAATCCAGAGACATGAAGTGAGCACATGCTGTTGGAAAAACTACGCTGAATAAACTTAGTCAATGCAGGATTGTCACAAAATTTCAATTTATGGGAAAAAAAAAAGTAGTAATTGTGAAGCAAAATTAAAGAAAAATCCCAATAAAATGAGATATGTCTATACTGAAAACTATAAAATATTGAGAAAAACTATAGGAGACACAAACAAAGAGAAATGTATCCTGTGTTTGTGGACTGAGAGATCTCATATTGTTAAAATATTCATATGACCTGAAGTGATCTACAGAGTTAATGCACTTTCTATAAAAATTCTAATGACATTTTTAATAGAAATAGAAAAACAGTTCTAAATTTATGTGGAACTACAAATGATCATGAATACTCAAACCATTCTTGAGAAATAAGAACAAAATAAGGTGCATCAGATTTCTTGATTTCAAACTATATTACAAAGCTACAATAATCAAAACAATATGGCACGGTCATAAAGACAGATATATAGATCAATGGACAAGAATAGGAATCCCAGAGATAAATCTATACATGCATGATCAACTGCATTTCAACAAGGGTGCCAAAAATACACAATGGGGAAACAATTGTCTCTTTAATAAGTGGTGTTGGGAAAACTGAATATCCACATACCAAGAATGAAATTGGAATCTTACTTTACACCATCCACAAAAATCAACTCAAAACTGATTACAGATTTAAATGTAAGACCTGAAGCTGTAAGACATCTAGAAGAAACACAGGGGAAAAGCCTCACGGCTTGGTCTTGGCAATGATTTTCATAAATAAAACACTAAAAGCACAGGCAATAAAAGCAAAAAATAGACAGGTGAAATTATATCAAATGAAGAAGCTTCTGCACAGCTAAGGAAACAACAGAGTAAAGTGTCAACCCGTGGAATGAGACAAAATGTTTGCTAACCATGTATTTGAGAATGGGTTAATCTCTGAGATACATAAGGAATTCCTACAACTCAAATGTAATAACCCAATTAAAAAATGGGATAAGGACCTAATAGATATTTCTCCAAATAAGACATATAAATGGCCAACAGGTATGTTAAAAATCTTCAGTGTCACTAATATCCAGAGAAACTCAAATCAAAACCACAATCATGTATCACCTCATACCTGTTAGGATGGCTATTATCGAAATAACAAAAGACAACAAGTATTGGGGGAAAGGTGGAGAAATTGGAATCTGTGGGGGATGTAAAATGTTACAAACACTATGAAAAATAATACAGAGTTTCATTTAAAAAGTAAAAAGGAACTACCATATAATCTAGCAATCCCACTTCTAGTATGTATCTAAAAGAATTAAAATCAGAACCTAGAAGAGATATTAACACTCTCATGTTCATTATAGCACTATTTACAATAGCCAAAACGTGAAAACAGTCTAAATGTTCATCAGTAGATGAATGGATGAAGAAAATAGGGTATATACATAGGAGGGCATATTATTCAGCCTTAAAAAGAATGATATTTGGCAATATGGAACAGCATGGATGAATATGGAGACTATTATGCTAACTGAAATAAGGCAATCACAAAAAGGCAAATATTTCATAATTCACTTACATGATATAACTGTAATATTAAAATTCATAGAATTGAAGAATGGAATGATGATTACCAGAGGCTGAAGGAGGGGTAAATGAGGAGTTACCAATCAACTTGCATAAATGTTCATTTAAGCAAGATCAATAAGTTGATTATTGATTAGCTGAGAGCTGCGTAGTGTTGTACCTTTAGTCATCAATAATGTATCAATAAAGTATTGTACACTTAAATTTTATTTTTGTTTTGTAGATGGAGTCTTACTCTGTGACCCAGGCTGGAGTGCAATGGTGTAATCTCAGCTCGTTGCAACCTCTGCCTCCCGGGTTCAAGCGAGTCTCCTCCCTCAGCCTTCCCAGTAGCTGGGACTACGGATGCATGCCACCAAGCCCAGCTAATTTTTGTATTTTCAGTAGAGATGGGGTTTCATCATGTTGGCCAGGATGGACTTGATCTCCTGACCTTGGTACACTTAAAATTTTAAGAAGGTAAATACTGACCAGGCACAGTGACTCACACCTGTAATCCCAGCACTTTGGGAGGCCAAGGAGGGTAGATCACTTGAGCTCAGGAGTTCAAGTCAGCCTGGGCAATATGACGAAACGCTGTCTCTACTAAAAATACAAAAATTAGCCAGGAGTGGTGACCCAAGCCTGTAGTCCCAGCTTCTCAGGTGGCTGAGGTGGGAGAATTGCTCAAACCTGAGAGCAGAGGCTGCAGTGAGCCAAGATTGTGCCACTGAAACCAGACAGAGTGAGAATCTGTCTCCAAAACACACACACACAAAAAAAAAGAAAGAAAGAAAAGAAGGTAGACATTGTGTTAGGTGTCTTATTGCCACAATACAATAAAATAATTTAAGGTTAACATAGAATTATCATATGACTCAGCATACTCCTATGACTACTCCTATGACTATATCTAAAAGAATTGAAAACAGTTATTGTACAGAAAAGTTTATAACATCACTGCTTAAATAGCCAAGAGGTGGTAACAACTCAAATGTTTACTAGTTTATGGATGCATAAACAAAATGTGGTGTGTCTATACAATGGAATAACATTCTGTCTTTTTTGTTTGTTTGTTTGTTTGTTTGTTTTTGAGATGGAGTCTCACTCTGTTGCCCAGGCTGGAGTGCAGTGGCGCGATCTCGGCTCATTATAAGGTCCACCTCCTAGGTTCTTGCCATTCTCCTCCCTCAGTCTCCTGAGTAGCTGGGACTACAGGCGCCCACCACCACGTTCAGCTAATTTTTTGTATTTTTAGTAGAGATGGAGTTTCACCATGTTAGACAGGATGGTCTCGATCTCCTGATTTGTGATCCACCCGTCTCGGCCTCCCAAAGTGCTGGGATTACAGACATGAGCCGCTGCGCCCGGCCATAACATTCTATCTTTAAAAGGAAAGAAGGAAATACTACTACATGCCACAAAGTGGATAAACTTTGAAAATATACTAAGTGAAAGGAAAGGTCACATATTCTATGATTTCATTTATATGGAATGTCCAGAACCAGGAAATACATAGCAACAGAAAACATATTAGTAGTTGCCAGGAACTGTGGGCATGGGAGTGGAAGTGACTGCTTCATAGAAATGAGCTTTTCCTTTGGGGTGATGAATAGATGTGATGGTTGCACGAAATTGTGACTGTATTAAATGCCACAGAATTGTGTCCTTTAAAATGATGAATTCTATGTTATACAAATTTTACCTCAACAGAAATTAAATAAATAAAGGAGAACACATTCCAGGAATGTATGGGTGCCAAGGTGATTCGAGAATGTAGCTCTGAGATCTTTCAGTTCAGAAAAAGGTATTCCAGTCAGAAGACTAACGTCAGAATATTCAAGGGGAAATAGTGGACTAAAGCTACTAGGGTAAGGATTTATAGCATGAGGAAGAGAATGCTTAGTTATGAGTAGATATTCCAAGTTCTCGGGAAAGGAGGGGATTGATAGTATAAAAAGAGCTATTATGGCTATAGTATTGTTAGAGCTGCCTGTGATTCATTTTTTATTTTTTCAAGGTACAGAACTTTCTCATAGCAATGAACCTCTCAGGTATGTGCTTATGAGATGCCTGGTTAACTTTGAAAAACATATTGTAATATTATATCTATATATCATCTTTCTACCCATATTTCTCCCACCAAGAAAAACTCTTCCCTCAAAATATGCCAGTATGTTTTCTCTGAACATCTTTGATTGATAGCTACAGCAAGCGACTCTCTGAAGGCTTGGTCAGAGCAGCTATAATGTCATTCAACCAGGACTGATGAAAGCAAGGCTGCATGTCACTGTTTATTGAGTACTGAGTTTAATTGTCCCTGTAAAGCCTTCAGATCTTCCCTCTGTAAACAGTTATAGGAGTTGAACGTTCATACACACACACACACACACACACACACACACACGCCACCTAGTAATACAGTGTTTTAAGACACTTTTTGCCTCTATACCCTCATTTAACAAATGTGAAAACAGGCTTAGTGAGAAGAATTAGACTAGAAGTTAGTGAGGAGAAGAACCAGCGTTTAGTTGTTAAGCCCTGGGTCCTTCCACCTCCACAAAGATGCTTCACAGAGGTGTGTAAAGTGCCTTAGTTTCTATGGTCTTATGCCATGTTCAGTCACATATGCAACTGAGTTGAGACTCAAGAGGAGCAGTCACCTCAGTAATCTTAATTTTCTCTGTGCTTTCCTTCTGCTAGAAATCTTGGCCCTCCAGCATAGAATTATCTGGAAAAGCCCAGGGGAGTTGAAATACAGACTCAGTGCAGCTCTATTTTTAGACACAGACTTAATGGTTGACTCCCATTGAAATAACTGAATTACAGAATTGAAGTTTACTGCTTCAGAGTACTAAAAAGACTTTGTATTTTGGAAGTTAATTAAGAGTATTGAATATTCTTTGTGGTCAAGGGGCAGGGTTGCTTTTTGTATGTGTCTCTGTGCCTAAAATGGTATTTGGCATTTAGTAGAAGCTCCATTCACATTAGCTGATGGAGAAAGGCCTGCTAGTCTATTCTTATCCTTTAGTACAGCAGTCCTCAACCATTTTGGCACCAGGGATGAGTTTCATGGAAGACCATTTTTAGATGAATAGGGGGTGGAGTGACTTCGGGATGAAACTGTTCCACCCCAGATCATCAAGCATTAGATTCTCATAAGGAGTGCACAACCTAGATCCCTCACATGTGCAATTCACATGGGATTCTCACTTCTATAAGAAATATAATGCCTCCACTGATCTGAGAGGCAGCAGAGCTCCGGTGGTAATGCTCACTCACCAGCTGCTCACCCCCTGCTGTGGGCCTGGTCCCTAATGGTACCGATCTGTGACCCAGGGGTTGGGAACCCCTGCTTTAGAAAGCTCACTCTGACAAGCTGTGTCTTAATGAAAGGCAGTTTGGATGGCTGTTGAGGATGTGGATTTTGTCCAGCTTCAAAGCCCAGGCCGGACACTTCTTATTCAAGTTACTTATTTATTTGCATGTCTGTAAAATCGTTAACCTAACAATACCTGCATCATAGGGTTACATGACTATGAGGATTAGATGATTTTATCTAATTAAAATAGTGTCTGACGTTTAATAAGCACCATGTGCTTGCAGTTATTATTATAAATATGAGTCCTAGGGTCATACTACAGAAGTCAGTCATTGTTTAACAGTTATTACATCTAAAGGATTATGTGAGTTCATAAGACACAATGTGCACGTTTATACAAGTATATAAAGTTGGGGTTTATCACCATAAAGATGTTTTATGAAGTTATTTTGTAGTTATCTGTCCTTTCAAAAATTGCTTCCCTCTTGTCTCTACCAAAGAAAACTGTTCAGTAAAAGTTTGTGATTAGGTTCTCATAATCTATAGTAATATTCGGTTGATTAAGACAAGATAAGTCTCAGTAAGGCAATATTCTATGAGGGAGATGGCTT
Organism: Macaca nemestrina; assembly: GCF_043159975.1. Classification (NCBI taxonomy): domain Eukaryota; kingdom Metazoa; phylum Chordata; class Mammalia; order Primates; family Cercopithecidae; genus Macaca; species Macaca nemestrina. The sequence continues at coordinate 47,907,083 of NC_092127.1, read as the reverse complement.
TCCTGATTTTTATAGGCTGTGCAGATACAATATACAGTGACTGCAAAAGTTTTCTAGAGCCTGCCAAACACAGCTCAAGTGATCTGCCCGCCTCAGCTTCCCAAAGTGCTAGGTATACAAGCATGAGCCACTGCACCCAGCCTAGATTATCATTATTTCTATTAACAAGCATGCAAAACAGATAAGATGAAAACTAAGAAAAAGTAAAATTATGCCCATGGACAAAAATGAAGTCATTGAAGTCATATAGAAGAAAGTAAACACATAAAATCACACACAAAAAAGTCCACTAAATCAGTGCATTTTTTTCACAATGAAAAAATATTTAGATAAAATAATGTAACCTTTTGATATTGAGTTAAATTGAATTGGAAACACTCTTACAGGGTTAATCACAATTTCTTCATTAGAAAGTTTTTTCCTTACATTTTGTTCTTTATGTGAAAGATATATTCTTTCAAATCTTTAATAAAACACTATAATTCATTTCATCAACATACTGTAACATATGCCATAAAAATATAATATGTCATAGATCATTCTACAGAGTTCCATAAAAAAAGGAAATGGTGAAAATAAATCACATTGTCTTCTATTTTGTCTTGAAAGTAAACATCAATACTCAGGGAAAACTCCTTTAAATGGAAGAGAAATATAAAATGGAAATGGAGCATATCCTTTTATATCCTGAATATGTAAACATACTGTTTAGAACATAAGGCTTTTAGAATTTAACAACTTGTCACAACTCCCAAAAGCCCTATCATCCTCCATGCTGAAAAACAGATAGACACATTTTAAAATATTGCAAGTAGATGAAACTAAAGAGGATCTGATATTTGACCACAATTTCTGGATAAAATATAAAATGTCACTAAAGACTTTAATTAACAGGAAACCCTTCATGTGAAAATAGAGTGGTTCGAACTTATTTTTGTTATCCATTAACTGTTTATAGGATTAATTTGAAATTATTACATATTTCTGTTTTGCAACAATATTCTTAACTCTCTTGAGTCTACAATGAGGATAACATAGTATAGCTACACTCCAGGCAACCCTACCCACTGCCGTAAAATTAGTCTTATCCTTCGAAAGGCCAGCTCTGATCACACCATAACCTTATTTAAAAATTGTAATGATTTTCTATGTGCCTAAAAAATAAGTCTCACTGTGTAGTTTAGTAATCAACATCCTCCAGACCTTCACTCACCCCCTGCCTCCCAATGTTGTCTCTCGTCTAATGTCCAGCCAAACTTCATTATTCCCTAAAATTCCTGTCTGTGCTTTTATTCACACTGCTCCTTTCGCTAACAATTTTTCCCTGTGGTGGCATGTTTGAATGCTAGATAACTTTTTTCCATGCAATCTTTGCATCTTTAAACCTAAATAATATCTAAAGCTCAATCAAATTTCAACTTCTTTATGAATCTGTCTTTCCATACAAAACTCTTCTGCTTGACCCTGTGCAGTGGTTCATGCTTGTAATCCCAGCACTTTGGAAGGCCCGGGCAGGTGGATCACCTGAAGTCATAGTTCGAGACCAGTCTGGCCAACATGATGAAACACCGTCTCTACTAAAAAATACAAAAATTAGCCAGATGTGGTGGCAGGCACCTGTAATCCCAGCTACTTGGGAGGCTGAGGCAGGAGAACTGTTTGAACCCTGGAGGCAGAGGTTTCAGTGAGCCGAGATCATGCCACTGTATTCCAGCTGGGCAACAAGAGTGAAACTCCATCTTTAAAAAAAAAAAATTCTTCTTCTAAACCCCTGTATATAGTAAGTACTTTGTACCCTAAATTGTCATCATTTTCATATCTTTCTTAACTCCCTTACAAAACCATAGCTCTTTGAAAGCAGGATGCATAAGAGATTAATTTTAGAGCCCAGAGTGAAGAGTACAAAGTGAATCATCTGGAATATGTGCTGAGTGAAATTATATTCTGTATCTTTGGGATTCATTGTTAATTATCATTTGAATGATTCTCTCCTTTTGTGCTTCCTTGGATCTGGTTTTCTTGAGAGACGAGGGGAGGGACAAAGAAGAAAATGGGGAGTGAGTTCCCATTGGTTCCTTTTTAGAAAAATTGCCCGAGCTTTCTTCTTTGTCCTAAAAATTACTTGACTGCTTGACTACTTACCCATGTTCCAAATGTTGAATTGGTCATTCAGACTGCAGAAATAAGTGGGCTTAAGCAAAACAAAAAGTCAAATAATTGTCAGTTAAAAAATAAGAAAAAACTCCTTTAAATGGAAGGGAAATATAAAATGGAAATGGAGCATATCCTTTTATATCCTGAATATGTAAACATACTGTTTAGAACATAAGGCTTTTAGAATTTAACAACTTGTCACAAGTCCCAAAAGCCCTATCATCCTCCATGCTGAAAAACAGATAGACACATTTTAAAATATTGCAAATATATGAAACTAAACAGGATCTGATATTTGACTCAGACAGTTAAATTTATACCAAAATAAAACTGGAATCCCTAATTATATAGCTCCACGTTTTGGAGGCAGGTTACATTTTGGAGTTCAGAATGAAAGTAAATCCAAGGCTCCCAAAGCAGACACAAGTTTTAAAAATTTCCAAAACCATTTGTCAACCTGTTTCACATATCAACTACAATGAATTACAGCGCAGAGAAATCACACTTAGATTGGAGGCAAAGTGAGATTAACCCAGTAGGCCATATCTTGTTTTCAAGTACGTACCTCTAGCATCAGTTAAAAAAGAAAGACTTTTTATTACATTGACATTGATAAAAACAGAATTTGTTCCGTTGAGTTTTCCTTCCATTTCAATCTTTTGGGAGAAATTCTTAAATTATTTTAAGCCAGCAGAATAACATAATCTCCAAAGTTTTACTATCAACTCTTCCCAGAGCACTGTTAATATGTAGAAGCTTAGAAAATTTAAGAGATCTGTCTTAGATTTAAGTGGTTATGAAAATAGAATCCTCTATGGCATGTTAAATGCCCCAAAAGACCTATCTGTTTCTCATTTTAATAGTAACTCTCACTTTATCTAAACTCCTAAGTTCATGCCTTATACTATACAACACATTGGGAAAGACTTTTAGTAAATGTAACTTATAGCGTAGTAGTATGTTCTAAATTTTCAAAGCTTGGGGATTCAGATTCTCTCTCTCTCTCTCTCTCTCTCTCTCTCTCTCTCTCTCTCTCTCTGTCTGTCTGTCTGTAGTTGAGCCTATATGACATCATTATTATCAATCCAACTAAACGAGCCTATATGACATCATTATTATCAATCCAACTAAACTTCGCTCTTGGGTCTGGCCATTATACTACACATGACTTAAGTTCTTCTGTTAATAGTATTTTCATTAATCGCCCACCAGTCTCTACATAACCTCCCACATCCTCTGAACCCGCTTTAATTTGGTTCCAACCTGCCACCACTGAAATAAGATTCCTCCCTCAAGGGTCACCGATGATGTGTTAAATATTTTAAAATTCTCTTTTTAGTCATTCTCCTTAACCTTTCTACAATACTTGGGACTGTTGGCCACCTTCTCTTTCTTGAATCTCTTCTATGTATCTAATTACTCCTCTGTATCTTGCATGATTCTTCTCCTCTGTATTTGATCACTCTTTCTCATTTCACTTTACTACACCTACTGCTCTCTAAATATTGGCATTTTCCTGGCTTCCATCCTTGGTGCATTTCCTTTCATACCTTATGTTTTGAGTGAGCTCCTTCTCAGTGATGAATGCAAGGCTGACCTTCTTACCAAGATACAGATTCCTATTTCCAAATGGCAAAGGCTTCTGAATATTTTCACTTAGATGCTCTGCAGATTTCTCAAGACTAGTATATGCCAAACTAAACTAATATATTTTTCTCTTATACGCCTACTTTTAGCTGAATAGGTATTACCAATTTTATTAATGACTTCCATTCATTTTCCAACCTGGAGACCTTAGGTTTAGTTTTACTCCCATTCTCTTTCTACCTTCCCCCTGCCCAATCTAATCTGTCAGAAAGCCTCATGGGTTTACCTTCACAGTACTCCCCACATAATTCTTTCATTGCTGCTTCTACCCTTTCTGATCCTGGATCAGATTATCATTTTTCATCTAATCCCTAAATCACCTTCATGTTTTCCCCATATTCAAGTCTTCCTCATTCCGCCTTAACACTGCCATAATCCTCCTTCAAAAATATATGGTTCATGATAATTTTTCCCTTCTATAAAATCTTCAAAATCTTTTCAAATCCTGTAAAATAAAGTAGAACTACGAAAAAGATGAAGGGACTGCATTGAGCTGGAGCCAGCTCCTAGCAGCTCTTGAGGGCAGTCAAAGAATGTTTTAGTTTTCTATTCTGTACATACATTAGTTCCTCTGTTTCTTCTATGCTTTCCATAAGGTATAGATTTTACAGCCTTTCAGGTCTGCAATTGCATTACTTCCTGGGATGGCCTTTTTCAAAGATTAGGGAATCCAACTAATAATGCTTTTCTCACTGACTATAAACTTCTCCAAAGATTACAACAGATAATTCATAAAATTGGCATTTCTAAACTTGGAACCTTATTAGCACACTCTCAACAATTTTGTAGCAGGACTTTTTAAAAATGATCTTAATTTTGCCTCCATCTTACACCACAATGAAATTTTGATAGCTTAGCATCAGTGTGATTTTTTTTCAGCATGCTCTATCACTGATACTAAAAATTGGTTTCATAAATAGGCCATTTGAAGCCCCCTGAAGAAATCAGAGAACCATCAGATTCCTATATTCTAAGCCATTCTGAATTCTACAGCTGAACCGAAGACAGGGTCATTTCCCCAGGGTGTCTCTGAACCAAGAAAAGCAAATACTTCAAGGAGCAAACCATAAATTTCTAGCGTTTACACCTAATTCAAGCTCTAGAGTTGCATCTTCAAACTTGACTCCACCTTGAACCTTAGTTGAGCTGTTGCTGGAATTGAGCTTTTAATAAATCGTTCTTATATCAGTCATAGCACAATACTCAAATTCTCTATCTGCCTTAGAAATTGTAGCTTACAAATCCTTGACCTTTATTTAATTCTGGAATATTCTTTTTCTTAAATGCCACATCCTCTAGTCAGAATACAAGATATTTTGGAACTTAAGAAACACAGTTATCTTGCTACTAGAGCAGCATTTAGAAAATAAACCATTCTTAGCATAAAATCTGTTAGCGAAGATCCTGCTATTCACTACATTGGATAAAACCCTACTAATAAAATCACTAATTAAATTCACTTACACGTAGAGAGAAGATGATATCAAAAAATCATAGCTGGGATATTTAGATTTTATAAGAAAATTCAAGGAGGCTCAGAGATTCCGGATAAGCACATTAGAATTTCTGAGAAATTTAAGGAGCTATTTTTCTTTCATTTACCTTTTATTCTATTTAAGGAAGGCAGAAAATGCGTAATAGATACAATGCATGAGTAAAGCAAATAGTATGTTAGATTCAGATGAGTGATATGAGAAAAAAGGAGACTAGAACAGAGGAATGATGATGAGGCAACAGGATGGGACAAGGGTGAATTTTCAATAGGATGGTTAGGTTGAATCTTAGTAAGAAGGGAACATTTAAACAAATATTTGACATAGATCAAAGTGTCAGGCAAACAGAAGTCAAGGAAAAAAAGTCTAAAAAAGTTTAAACCCAATGAATCAGTCCATTGAGGTTAAACATTTAAACAGTGTCTGATTTCTTTTTTTTTTTTTCTTTTTTCTTCTTCTTTTTGTTTTGAGACAGAGTCTCGCTCAGTTGCCCAGGCTGGCTGGAGTGCAGTGGCGCAATCTCAGCTCACTGAAACCTCTGCCTCCTGGGCTCAAGCTGTTCTCCTGCCTCAGCCTATCGAGTGGCTGGGATTACAGGTACTCGCCACCATGCCTGGCTAATTTTGTGTGTGTGTTTTTAGTAGAGATGGGGTTTCACCTTGTTGTCCAGGCTGGTGTTGAAATCCTGACCTCAGGCAGGCTATCTGCCAGCCTTGGCCTCCGAAAGTGCTGGGATTACAGGCGTGAGCTACCGTGCCCGGCCCAGTGTCTGTTTTCTTTAACTCCTTTACTTTTTGAAATCAGGGCTGATTAGGCAGGTTGTAGTAGCAACTCTTCTTCAGCCCTGGGCATGACACAGGGGTGACTACCCTGTCCCTGCATTCTAGAACTTTAAAAAATAGACATATCTAATTATGCCAAGTCAAAGTCTCATGGATAGGATAACTCAGGCCTCTCTATTTATTATTTTTTAGAAAAATTATGTGTATAATTTTAATTTATTTATTTGTGCAATTTTGCTAAATGGTTATATTGTATACTGGTGAAGTATATATCTAGGCTTTTAATGTAACCACCATCTGAATAATGTACATTGTAGCCATTAAGTAATTTCTCATCCTTCTCCTCCTCCCACCCTCCCACCCTTCCAAGTCTCTAGTATGTATTATTTCACACTCTATGTCCATGTATACACATTATTTAGCTCTCCTTTACAAGTGAGAGTATGTGGTATTTGAATGTATGTATATACATATATGTCATATCCTTATCCATTTTTCAATGATGAATACTTTCGTTGATTTCAAATATTCATTGTTGTGAATAGCACTGTGATAAACATACAAGTTTATCAGGTTTTTTATATATATTGACTTATTTTCTTTTGGGTAGATACTCAGTAATGGGGTTGCTGGATCAAATAGTAGTTAGATTTTAGTTATTTGAGAATTCTCTCTACTGTTTTCCATAGAGATTATACTATTAATAATTTACAGTCCTACTAATAGTGTATAAGCATCGCTTTTTCTTTGCATTCTCATCAACATCTGTTATTGTCTTTTTAATAATAGATATTCTGACAGTTATATCTCATTGTCATTTTAATTTGCATTTATCTGATGCTTGGTGATATTGACAATTTTTTATACGCTTTTTGGCCGTTTGTATGTCTTCTGAAAAATATCTATTCATGTCCTGTTTCTACATTTTAATGGGGCTATTTATTTTTGCTGTTGTTGAGTTGAGTCCCTTGTAATTCTGGATATCAGTCCTCCGTCAAATGTAGTTTTCAAATATTTTCTCCTTTTCTGTAGGTTGTCTGTTGATGATTCCTTTTGCAGTGCAGAAGCTTTTTGGTTTAAAGTCCCATTTTGACTATTTTGTCTTTGTTGCTTGTGCCTTTGAGATCTTAGTCATGAATTCTTTGCCTAGACCAATGACCAGAAGCCGTTTTTCCAATATTTATAGTGTTTTAGGTCTGATAATTTAGTATTTAATCCATCTTCAGTTGATTTTTGTATGTGGTGAGAGATAGAGGTCCAGTTTTATTCTTCTGAATATGGCTATCCAATTTTCCCAGTACCATTTAAAAAATAAGGTTCCCTTTCCCCAGTGTATGTTTTTGTCACCTTTGTTAATGATCAGTTTCAGTTGGTTGTAGATATGCGACTTTATTTCTGGGTACTCTAATGTGTTTCATTGATCTATGAGACTATTTTTATACTAGTGTCATGCTGTTTTGGTTATTATAGGCTTGTGATATTATTTGAGGTCAAGTAATGGGATGCCTCCAGCTTTATTCTTTGGCTTAAAGTTGCTTTGGCTACTTGAGCTCTCTTTGGGTTCCATATACATTTTAAGATTTTTTTTTTTTTTTAATTCCGTGAAGAATGGCATTGGTATCTTGATGGGGATTGCATTGAATCTGTAGATTGCTTTAGGTGGTATGGTCACCTTAACAATATTAATTATTCTGATCCATGAGCATGAAATGTTTCTCCATTTGTTTGTGTCATCTGCAGTTTATTTCATCAGCATCCTGTAGTTCTCCTTGTTGAGATCTTTTACTTCCTTGTTTAAATATATTCTTAGGTATTTTATTATTTTTGTAGCTGTTGTAAATGAGATTGTCTTCTTAACTTGGTTCTTGTTTTGTTATTGGTGTATAGAAATACGGATTTAAGTATATTGATTTCATATCCTGAAACTTTACTATATTTATCAAATCTAAGAGTTTTTAAAGGAGTTGTTAGGGTTTTCTAGGTACAAGAGTATATCATCTGTGAACAGAGATAATTCAACTTCCTCTTTTCCAATTTGGGTGCCTTTTATTTCTTTCTCTTGCCTGACTGCTCTGGTTAGGATTTTCAGCACTATGTTAAATAAGAGTGGTAAAAGTAGACATATTTGTCTTGCTACAGTTCTTAGGAGCATTGCTTTCAACTTTTCCCCATTCAATATGGTGTTGGCTGTAGGTTTGTCGTAGATGGCCTTTATTATTTTGATTTATATTCCCTCTATGCCTAGTCTGCTGAGGGTTTTTATCATGAAAGAATGTTGAATTTCGTCATTTTTTTTGTATGTATAGAGATGATTCTCTATACATGCAACAGTTTTAATTCTTCTATTTATGTGATGAATCATATGTATTGATTTGCAAAGGTTGAAACATCCTTGCATTTCCGGCATAAAACAAAACTGATAAACCTCTATCTAAACTAACCAAAGAAAGGAGAGGGAAGATCCAGACACAATCAGAAGAAATGAAAGAGGAGACATGACAACTGATACCACAACTGATACTACAAAAGATCATGAGAGACTACTATAAACAACTCTACACACACAAGCTAGAAAACCTAGAGGGGAGCTGGATGCATTCCTGGAAACATGCAACTTCCCAAGATTGAACTGGGAAGAAATGGAAATCTTGAATAACTAATAATAAGTAGTGAGATTGAATCAGCAAAAAGAAAATCTCCCAATCAACCCTGCCCCCCAAAAATCCCAGAACCAGATGGATTGACAGCCAAATTCTACCAAACCTATAAAGAAGAACCGGTACCCATCTTCCTAAAAACTATTCCCAAAAAACTGAAGAGGAAAGAATCCTACCTAACTCATTCCGTGAAGCCAGTATCATTCAGATAACAAAGCCAGATAAGGACAAAGCAACAAAAGAAAACTATAGCCCCAAATCCCTGATGTATATAGATACAGAACTTCTCAACAAAATACTAGCAAACTAGATCCAACAGCACATCAAAAAGGTAATACACTACGATCAAGTGAGTTTATTTTATGTTTCTCTATTTAAAAGCTTCCTTGTGATTCTGGTCCATAGTAGGGGAAAACTGTTCATTCCCCTTTCCATGAAGGCTTCAGGGCTGGAGGAGGAGAAAAAAAATAAACGAATCCAAGTTTGCTGAGGGCCTCCTATGAATGGGATACTATACTGAGCACATTCCAGTTCTCATTTAGGACTTCACTAGGATAAAACATGAATTATGATCTGCGATTTTCTTAACTCTTAAAAAAGAATTGTCTACATTTTAAATTAATTTTCTTTGTCCAGCCTTTTTCAGAAATATTTTTGAAATTCGTTTATTGGATTATTTTGATAATATTTGTTTTCCTAATGATGCTTCTCAATTTTATTTAGAAATGAGATATCGGAGTGAATAGAGTGTTATTAATTAGTGCTTATGAGTATACTGTTGAAGTTGAGGTTGAGGACCTTTCACATTACCAAATAGAAGTTGTATGTCTAATGATGAGGTGTTGGGATTTGAAGAAAACACCTTGGGCCTGCATCCTGGGAAGCCATGTGAATTTAGGCAAGTAATTTAATTTTTCTAAGCCTCAGCTTATTTTTTCTGTAAAATGGAGATGTCTTACTTTGAGTTTTCTCAGAAGCTGACTTTGACACGGGAATTTGAGTGCAAATACTTTATTTGAAAAGTAGCAGGCCGGACTCGCTGGTTCACGCCTGTAATCCCAGCACTTTGGGAGGCCGAGGCGGGCGGATCACGAGGTCAGGAGATCGAGACCATCCTGGGTAACACGGTGAAATCCTGTCTCTACTAAAAATACAAAACATTAGCCGGGTGTGGTGGCGGGCGCCTGTAGTCCCAGCTTCTCCGGAGGCTAAGGCAGGAGAATGGCGTGAACCCGGGAGGCGCAGTTTACAGTGAGCGGAGATCGCACCACGCTCTCCAGCCTGGGCGACAGAGTGAGACTCCGTCAAAAAAAAAAAAAAAAAAAAAAAAAAAAAAAAAAGTAGCAGAAAAAAATACCAGTAGGAATGAGTGAAAGTGAGACAAAAAAGAAAGGTAGCCAACAAAATGTGTTTTAGTGGGCATTTGACATGTGAGCCCTGGAACTTAATCCACTGGGGGAATTTTGTGAGTCAGTACAGTAATAGAGTTACCTCGGAGAGGTAAAGGCAGAAGAGGGGAATACCAACTCTTCTCAGTCTTTGGAAGAAGTCTGCAGACCACACAAGCTAGTACTGTGGGATTCAGCAGCCAGAGAAAGTTCCTGGGTAAGGGTTAAAGTTGCGGGCAATTGTAATTTGGACAGTGTATACTGAAGTGGTAAAGGCAAGGGAATGCAGTTGGGACACCAATAACCCTTATTTCATAGGGTTAGTGGGAAAACAGAAAGAAGCAATGAATAGCAAACACTTAAAACATGGTGACTACTTAATGCATCCATCCCTCAACCTGACTGCTTATAAAGCTTCAGTACTCATTTTCTTAAATATATAGTGCCCATTTTAATATACTCATTAACCCTAATTTAAATATCTTTACAATACAATAAATAATTTAAAATATAATATTTAAAAAGCAAGCAATAAGACTATTATCGTAATTATCATCTCTTTCTGGTGGCATATTAAAGTGGCAATATAGTTAGGAAAATTGCTACATCTTTTTGTTTTCGGTTCTTCCTAAGCCCTGGCTGTTTAGGAAAATTAAAAATAAAATATGCCATGTTTTTGCTACTCTCATACAGCAAAGTCGATATAGCAGCAGCAGAATAAGCTGTGTTCCATTCTGTTTCATATATCAACAAAATTGCCCCTTGAGTTCAGCTATGCTATTATTCGAGATAGTTGATGACATATGGGCTGACAGAATATAGCTGAATTCCCAGGTTACAGTTCAGTTTTTGGCAAATCAGTTTGATTTGTAAGGAGAAGTAAAATGATATGAAAGGTATTGATAGGAATACCTAGCAGCAAGACACTATTTTAACTGTCCATCTTGGGCTATCAAGAGTTTCAAAAGCTCTTATTTGATCTTTTATTGCTTGACAAAGCTCTAAAAGCAAAGAATAGCAGTGTTTCTTTCAGTCCATTAATAAGACATATAACACCTGAAGGCCAAGCTGTTAGGGAGACAGTGTGGATTTTATGACATGGCTATCTCGTTTATTATTATTATGATTATTGGTATTATTGGCAGCAGTCTTGCTTTACATGCCCAAAATACGGAAACCATTTATCTGGTCTACGTACAAGGTAAGTGAAGGTTTCAACAGAGCTTTAAGAAAGATTCTATATTAACTGTTTTCTGTATCTAAGCAGTGAGACTGATTTTGAAAGCTCTCAGATCTCTGCCTCATCTTCTCCTAGGAGTAAGGTTTCCTAGTACACATTTCTAGGGATGGAATTGAATTTCTTTAATCTATATGAGAATTTTTGCTATTTCTATTCCACCCTTTTTTTGCTTCCCCACTAAACCTTTTCAAAGGAAATTGATAATAGTATTAAGTATTTGTTGGGCATCAGTCGATATCTGTTCATGTTTGCAGGAAAGAGGAAGAACAAAGTACAGGAAATTAGGTTCCTTCAGTCTGATCTTTCTGGGAAGTCAATTAAATGCATCAAGGTGGAACTAGGCAGGTGTTTGTCCCCATTCAAAGCCCAAATCATATAATATTCTGGAAACAACTTCAACATGAAAGCAGCTAGCTACGGGCATAAGGTTGTGTTTAAAATGCTTGCAATGTCTTTGTAAAGATAGCTGTTATATTTAGTCACATGAATCCTGAATAGAGTTAAGGCATTTAAGAAAGTTCAGGAAAGTGTTTGGAGATGGATCTTTTATGTTCCTAAGATGAGCATAGGAAAAGACAAAGTGTTTTATTAACAAAGGCCACATGTACAAATTTGATGATAATATGAAAAAAAACACCTCCTGTTTTATATCATTAAACAGATGTTCTAAATAAGTTGTTGCTATGCATTTTTAAACGGACATAAATCTTAAAAATAAATATACAGTTTATTTTAGTTTATTTTTAATGAAAATAACTGCCCATTAAGATCAGATTTGAATGACCAAAGACAAATCTTTTGAGTACTTAGCCTCAGGTTAACGTACGATGTGTACTTGTTTTCATCTATATTTAATCTGGAGCCTCAGCTTCCTTTTCCTCAACTCATTTACTTGTGCAATACAAATCTAGAGAGCGTAACCTATGTATGATGCATTAGGGGTTGCAGGTATAAAAAGCATCAGCAAGTACAGTTATGGTCTTTAATCTGTCAATTTTTAAGTAAGGAAGTAACATAATGAAATTTGTTTCACAGTTATAACTCTCATGATCAATTATACTGTGGATGGTGGCCGGGAGTAAAGGGGCTTTACTCCCTTTACAGTAGCTAAAAGGAGGTTCTAAAGTCCTTCTAGAGACTTGTAAAGTCTACAGCTGAATTTATTGCTTGAATTTGGGTAATATAGGTGAAAATGGAGAAGCATGGGCGGATTTAAATACTATTTTTCTTCTATAATCAATAGAATTTGGTGGCTGACTCACTTGTTTAATGAGAAAGATAAGTCATTTATGTTTCCATTTCTCCAGTGTGAACAGGAAATTGTACATCACAGAGATGATAAAATTCCCTTTTGTAGACACTTCAGAGAAAAAGTAATAGGGCATCATATTCAAATCTTAGTGCTTCTTGCGTCATGATAGGTATCAAGTAACATTATTCATGAGATCCTTGAGATCAGTGGTTATCGTTGTCTTTGTGAATAGTTTTGCCAATAATAATTAACATAACTTAGGGCTTTATGTTAATTTGTAACATGCTTTAATGTATGTTATCTCACCTGACATATGCTTCGTAGTCACACAAATATGCTCACTCCTCTCTCACACATTGTATTGTTCAAGCTGTTCTTTTTGCTGGGAATATCTCTACTGTTCTCTTTTCTTGTTTAATCTACTTATCTGTAAGTCTTGGCTTAAATACCACTTTCTCATGAACACTTTTCATTTTCTTCCAATCTCAATTATGTCCACATATACCCTACATATAGGTTAGTGTAAAAGTAATTGCATTTTTTTTTTTGCGACTGCTTTTAATTCCCTTAAAACTCCCACCATTGCTTGTAATTATATGTTTGTATATGTGATGCTACTGTTAATGGCCTTGCTATTTACTCTGTGAGATTCATGAGGGGAGGGCTTAACTGTTTCATTCACCACTGTATCACCAGGCTTGACCACAATGTCTGGCTCATAGTAAAAGATAAATAAGTTTAAAATGAAAAAAAAAAAAAAAAGAGAGGAGAATGAAGGCAAATAATCATTAAAATATTTCCCTTTAAATACAGAAGACATACTTTACTTCTTTCACTATGTTTGACTTTAGTTGCTCTGAAGGCTTTGTAAGTGTTATTATTGTGAATATTAGATGGTAGGTCCATTTTTCTTGGTCCACTGGAGCCTGAATCCCCTTGGCATTTATTCGCATTCCACTCATCTTTGCACCTTCATCCCCTTAATCAAGGACATAGAATGGAGTAGGTACACTATTTTTCTGACTGAGTCATTGAGACCCATAAGGAGACTACCAATAATTCAAGTGAAAGATTATGATGACCTGAACTAAGGTAGTAGCTGTAGGGACGGAAATAAATTAGAGACACAGATTCTATAGAAGCATAAGCAATAGGACTGAACAACTTGTCAACTTATTAAACACAGCAAATGAAAGAATAAAATAATGAAATTTTAAATGTAAGGATGGATATTTTATTAGGGTGAATCATGTAAAATTCCAGTTTTTGTGATGCAAAAACAATCAGTATTGGCAATTTTATTTATGTGGTTCAACAGATACATCTGGCTTTTGAGATGTTGACTTTGAGATACTGGTAGTATCTTCAACATCCATTCCATATTCAAGTAGAAAATTCCCCAAGATATTGGAAATACTCATAATTTTGACTACATTTATCAGTTTGGAAGTCATTTGAAATGTGGTTATGGTAATATAGGGAGAAAAAAAGAGAATCAAGAGAAAAATCTTCAGTAACATACGCATTGATAAACATTTAAGTCACTTCTACTTTTTTTCCACTTATGAACAATGTTCTAAATTTATATGTATATTTGAACAAACTTTAAAAATTTGCACTCGCCCTCTTTTATTTATCATAAATTCTTAAAAGAGGCATTTCTGGATTAGACAAAGCAAGAATTGAACATGTTTAAACATATTAGCTATTTCCCTTCACAAAAGTCATTCTAACTTTTACTCCCTGGACACAGGCTTTCTCCATAAGAAACTACATAGACTAATGGAAAATACATAAACTATAGAAGGTCTATAAACTTATATTTCATTTTCCTTGACAAAAGTATTCTTTAAAATAGGGGATCTCAAATTTTAGGTCTCAGTACCCCTTTATACTTGTAATAATTACTAAGAATCCCAAGGAACTTGTGTTTATATGGGTTATATCTATTGATATTTGTCACATTTGAAACTCAAATTGAGAAATTTAAAAATATTTATTTTCCATATCAATATTAAATCCCTTATTTGATACATAAATAATATATTTGATGAAAAAAATTCCAAAGATAACTAAATTTAGTGAAGTTGTTTTACATTTATGGAATTTGAGAATTCAGAATGAGTTTTACATTTTTGGAAATCTCTGACTGAGATTTCTAACTGAATCATTGATATCCATAAGGAGACTTTACCAATAATTCAAGTGAAAGATTATGATGACCTGAACTAGGGTAGTAAGTTGTATAGACTGAAATAAAATAGACTCAGTTTCTACAGAAATATAAGTAATAGGACTGAACAACTTGTCAACTTATTATATACAGTAAAGGAAAGAATTAAAGAATAAATTTGCAAATGTAAGGATAGAAGCTTTGGGAGGATGTAAACAAAATTGTGTATTAAAACACAAACACAGGCTGGGTGCGGTGGCTCATGCCTGTAATCCCAGCACTTTGGAAGGCCGAGGCTGCTGGATCACGAGGTCAGGATTTGGAGACCAGCCTGGCCAATGGGGTGAAACCCTGTCTCTACCAAAAATTAGCCGGGAGCGGCGGCGGGCGCCTGAAATCCCAGCTACTCCAGAGGCTGGCAGGAGAATCACTTGAAGCCAGGCGACAGAGGTTGCAGTGAGCCGAGATCGCTCCACAGCACTCCAGCCTGGGCAACAGAGCAAGACTCTGTCTTAAAAAAAAAAAAAAAAAAAAAAAAGCACAAATACAGAATGTAGCTGAATCCTCGTGACCGCTTCTACATCCAATCTGCTTTAATATGCTGTTTTGGTTGAGTGGACAAAGAAAAACTAGCTTCATACAGATGTGTAATTGGAAGAGGGATAAGTTTTTCTAACAGCCTTTCCAGGTCATGAGTTGCTTAACGATGGGAATACTTTCTCAGAAATGCGCCATTCAGCGATTTAATCCTTGTGCAAATGTTATAGGTACTCACACAAAGTTAGATGGTTTAGCTTACTACACACCTAGACTATATGGCATAGCCTATGCTCCTAGGGCTACAAACCTGTACAGCCTGTACTGTACTAAATACTGTAGGGAGTTGTAACACAATGGTATTTGTGTATCTAAACATAGAAAATGCTCAGCAAAAATATGGTATAAAAGATAAAAAATGGTACACCTGTATAGGGAACTTACCATGAATGAAGCTTGCAGGACAGTAAGTTGCTCTGAATGAGTCAGTGAGAGATTAGTGAATGAATGTGAAAGCTTGGGACATTACTGTAGACTTTATAAATAGTGTACACTTAGGCTGAAGACACCTTTGCAAAAATTTTAACAGGGAGAAAATTTTATCAGTGAAGAAGATCTGATCTGACCAACCCCCTTCTTGCTTTTGGTCTTCAGTCTGCCCTTAATTATTCCTAGGCCTGAGCCAAGCTAACTTTGGGAGACATTTAGTTTATAGTTTAAGTGATAGTCGCCCTTCTCTAAAATTCAACCATCTTCGAAAGCTAATGAGAGACCACCACGCTAAGAGGATAGAATAACCTGAATTCTGCTAAGGTATACACAATAAAGGATTGCCAGCCACTGTTCCAGAGGTTACAAGATATTCAACTTCTCCAAATACTCCTGCAGATAACATCACTATTGTAGAACCTAAGATTGGCCTTTCGCAGGGTTTTTGAATGCCTGAAGACCAATGGCTCCACCTAGACCTGCCAACCTCTCCTGTGGCCACACCCGGAAGTGACTCAGTGCACATGAGGACCATTTCCCATTCTGTATGGTTACAACCCCCAAATAATCAGCAGCAAGCACCCATTGCCTAGCCATGCTCACCCCTTCCCCCAAACTATCTTTGAAAAACCTTAGCCCTCAAGTTATTGGGGAGGCTGATTTTAGTAATAATAAAACTCTGGTCTTCCATTTAGCAGACCCTAGATGTGTAAAATTCTTCTTCTATTGCAACTCCACAACCTTGACAAATTGGCTGTATCTGGGCAACGAGCAAGAAGAGCCATTGAGCAGTTACAGAGCTGCACTAAATTCATAAAATAATAGTTTTCCAATAATAAATTAACTTAGCTTACTACATTTTTCATTTATAAACATTTTTATGTTTTTAACTTTTGACTCTTATAATAGCACTTTTCTTAAAACAAACACATTGAACAGCTGTACAAAAATATTTTCTTTATTTATTTTCTTATTGTATAAGATGTTTTTCTATTAAACACACACAATAACTTAGGCCTACACAGGGTCAAAATGATTAATATCACTGCCTTCCACCTCTGCATCTTGTCCCATGGAAAGGTCTTCAGGGGCAATAGCATTCACGGACCTGTCATCTCCCGTGCCTTGTTCTGGATACCTCCTGAAGACCTGCCTGAGACACTTCCAGAGGAATAGGTTTGTTTACAGCAGCATCACCACAAATATGTAAGTAATCCCTTACCCTACCACATTATAATAGCTACGATATCACTAGGCAATATAAATTTTGCAACTCTATTATAATCTTATGAGACCATTCTGGTATGTGGTCCATCACAAATGTGGTTGTATGCAGCACATAAGTGTAATTGAGAATATTCTTCTCTGATACTGCACTAAAACTTGACCAATATTAGTTTCTAAAAGATTAATGTGGAATTTGATAACATACCAATGAGCTTTTTACACTCTATTACGTTAAAATCCATTGTCTAACTAGCACTTTTAATCAGTTATTTATTCTTACATGCTTTTGTAACTGTGTACATTTGGAAAAAAATATCAGTTCAGTGAGTTATGAATATTTTCCAAATGATGATATGTTCCATTATACATCAAATAATCATATTATTCAATATCACTACTGACCTCATCAGAAAAGTTATTAAGTATTGGGGAACTGTCAAGTCCATAGGAACAGACACAAGTTTTCTAACAATTTAAATTTTCACTTGTAAGCTGAAATTTTATCATGGCCAATAAATACTCTCAGTTGTTTTTTTTTTTTGAAGGATAAGATGCCTTCCAAATATCTAAGTATGAATAACCTGAGTTTGTCTGTCATTCATTGTTTCAATAAAAATAGTGTTCCATTAAAAAGCAGCATGATCAGCTAGCAACTTAAATGATTACAAGTGCTCCTCCTGGAGGCAGCCATTGTACTTCAGGGTATAGAAGTGTTTTATTTGTACTTTCCATTTCATTATACAAAATATATTCAAAAGATGTTTACTCAATGGTTGATTAATGAAAAGCATACTGTTTACTGTTTCATCAAGGACATCAAGGGCATTCTTAAATGAAAATGACTTTTTTTTTTTTTTCTGTGAGAGTATGGCAAGAAAAATTGTAGTGACTACTGTCACAGTTTGGTGCCTAAACAATGGCCTAGCTGCAAGTTTCTCTCCCCATTCTGATCCTACAGATAAGGTGCCTTAGCCAAATAATCCTTATCAAATCAAATGAATGTAATTCCGGCTTATCTTGAGTGGTAACTTTCAGATCCCTGCCAAACTACAGAATTATTTAAATAAGACAATGGCATCTTCCCTTGGGAATCAGGGGTGCCCCACCTTCTTGATACTACCAAAGTCTGCCCCCCCCCACAACCCTTTATTTGTTCACTCTCTTCCCAAGTGTTACCCTCATGTGGCCCTAACATGGTGTGGTGTGCTCCTACCCCAGGCTGTGAGTATGTGTGACTAATATACTGTGGTAGATCTCATCTGTTCAGTGTTGGGTGTTGTATGTTTGGTCATCTCCATAACCTTAGGATGAGAATTGCTCCCTCATCCAACTGAAGAGGGGGTGATATTTCATCACCATTGGCATTTGTTGTCAATAATTCAGATAGGAAAACTATGATTGGTTGGTACTGATTCTGTATGAATACAGGTAAAACAGCAAATAAAGCCAAGTCTGTAGATTTTGCAAGACAAAAGTACAACTCTGCAGCTATTAACTCAGCTGCCATGTTTGCAGCTAAATCTTTAATGTGACAAGTTATTGTGTCACTGGAAAGTGTCAGTGTCATGATTTACTTTACTAACTTCTCACCAGTAGGTATTAACAATGTCAACCATATAAGGCTTTATTAGTCTCTCAGCTATTGTATGTGCTTCTCCAGCCAATGCAATATATAAGTTATTCTGTAAGATGCGTCATTGGCTTCTTCATTTTGAGTTGAAAAGCTGTAATAATTTTGAATTTTAAAATAGCTCAACACATTTGCATTTAAACTGTCCAATTCTTTATATTAATAACCCCAAATGATTTGTCTCAAAATGATACCACAATGTAACTGGCAATATGATACTATATGAAAATGTTCTATTGAATAAGATAAATCAGTGGTAAATCAGTAGTACATATAATCCCTAAGGGGAAGATAGCTTTTGTCAAATAATTTTTATTTCTTATTTATAGTGTTATCCGATTTCTTTAGAGTAGATTCCTCCCTTCCATTAATCATGAAATTCTAAATCATCTTTTTCAGTATCTTGAGAAATAGACATTGCAGTGAAGCATAGGAAAGCAGGTCTTTTGATTTATCCATTTTAAGCCAAGAATGCATCCTTAAATACAAGAAAAAATAGTATAAGTCAATTATATTTACTTTAGAAGAACATTACTTAACTAAAATAATAGTATTAGGGAAATTTTTAAAAGTTAGAAAAATTTTCAAAAAATTAAAAAGTCAATGCCAAACAAGAACACAATGTACAATTATTTTGTTTTGGGCTTCTACAGAAATATAAGGAAATTTCAGGATTTCAAAATAATTATATTTTGGACAATAATGAAGTAAAAGATTATAAAAGATGTAAAAGAGATAGCTTAAAAGGGCACATTAGAAATACTGAGATAAATATAAATTGATATCTCAAAATGCATATATATACATACATTCTAAAGCTATTATCTTAGAGAATTCTACAAGTTGCTGAATATAAAGTCACACATTCCATTAGTTAGTAGAAAAATAATGTCACCACATGTCATTTACCCTTTAAAAAACTCCACTGTACACTCATGAGAGAATGAGAGTAAAAGATAAATAGACAGTAACGTTTGGTATTAGTATGAAACTGCTGTTAATCTTCCTGGTCTCCCAAAGGTCCATAGCATACACTTTAAGAATCACTGATTTAGAATACCTGTATTTTAAAGACCCCTAATTTGCTGTTGACTCACTCAGCCAATAACTTTACTACTCGTTCTTCTATTTTATTTTTATCTAACATATGGAAAGCCTTTACAAATATTTAAGAAAATAAATGATTGCCACCCCCTAAAAGAACTGGCAAAGCATAAGAAGTGGCAATTAACATATGACGATATGCCAATTGTCCTCAAAATATATGAAAAGATACACAACTTCACCAGTAATCAAAGAAATATAAGTTAAGATGAAAATACTTATTTCTTATAAAATATCTCAAAAAAAGTAAAACACTGATAAGATCAGGCATGACAAGGGTATGGGGGAATCTGCGCATTCTCAAATTAAATTAGAAAAGCAAATAAAAATTGATACAATTCGTATATCCTTAAATTTAATTCTGTAACTATAAATTGGTACCATCTTTCTGAAGAAAAACTTGGCAATGTCTTCCACTTCTGGGAATTTATACTAATGAAGAAAGTGGATGAGAATTTAAAGATGAATGTAGTGTGTTTTTATATGTGTATGTGTATATATAAATATGTATTTGTATTTAACTGACATAGTTTCTATAATAGTAAAGAAATTCAGAACAACCAGAATATATATCAATAGGGATTGGTTATAGAAATTTTGGTGCCTCCACACAGTGGAATACTATTCAGCCATTAAAGAGAATGAAATAAATCTTTATCATTGTTAGAAATGGAAGCCCAAGATACTTTAAGTAATTAAACATAAACAACGTGCTATAAAAGTGTATAAATATATGTTCCTATTTAAAAATTAATATAGATGTGAAAATTCATAGACAAGAGGTATGCACCACAATGCTAAAGATTGTATTTACAGTTAGTGAAATTGCTGGTGTTTTGCATTTAGTTCGTAAGGCAATATTTCTCAGTAGCGTGTGTGTAGGGGAAAGCTTTTTTCCCCTCAGGGGACATATGGCAATAGTGAGGACATTTTTGATTGTCACAATTGAGGAAGTGCTACTGGCTTCAGGCAGGGAAAATTCAGAGATGTGGCTAAACATTCTACAATTATCCAGGACAAAATGTCAATAGTGCCAAGGTTTTAAGGTAATTCAAGTTAGTTTTACAAATATCTCTGGGGCTGCTATAATGTGCAAGTCACAGGGAATACAGCAATAAACAAGAGATAGAGCGGTTTTCCACAGAAATAATATTTGCAATGCTTAAATCTTGCAATAGGACTCCTTTATAAATAAGTAAAAATCATAAAGTTATATTAATTTGAGGGTAAATAGGGTGAGTCCTTTAAAAAGTACTCTACCTTCGATCTTTTAATTCCACTCATTGGAATTTTTAAATATAATTACAAGAAATTTTCACAAAGATTCATGTGCGATTTCATTTCATGAATTATTATTTATAATAGTGGAAATTTGGAAATATGTGCAAAAGTAGTGGTGTGGTAAAATAAAGCATGAACATTCAGCTGATGGACTATTATGCAGCTTTTAAAATTCACGTTAAAAAATACTGATATGAGAAATATTCATTGTGTAAAGTTAAACATACCACTAATGTCTTGGTACTGCATGATCCTAATTATTAAAAATATACACGGGGAAAATACTAGCAGGAAATATGTCAAAAAGGGTTATGAGGGGCTCTCTCTATGGTGTTGTATTATGGGCAATTTAAAATATTTTTCTTTACAGTCTCAGTACTTTCTAAATCAACTAAAGTGAAAATATTATTTTTATAATTAGGAAAAAAGACATACCATATTGATTACTATGTGTAGTGCCTTATACTCATATAGAAGGAAAAGGAAGTACAATTTTTCTACCCTTGAGAAGCTTATATATAATATAAAGTTGGAGAGATGAGTTATACATTCATGGAAAGTTTATAATTAATAAAAATAAATACAACAGTTAAAAGAAAAGATAGAAACAAAAGTGTTTTGACTATCTGCTAGTCTGGCACTGTGCCAGATGCATTCACCAACATCATATTTCATGATGCCACCAGTCCTGTGAGGCTGGTAATGTTATCCCCATCTTAGTGATGAGAAAATTGAAGCTCACTGAGATTAAGTGTCTTGGCATAGGCCATTCACAGATATTAAGTGCTAGTGCAAGGATTCAACCCCAGGTCTGAGTCATTTTTATAAAAAACGATTGTTTCCACTTTGTGTGCTCTTTCATTCTGGAGGTACAAGAAAAGATTACCATAATCATTAACCTAAGCGTTTCGATGGGAGCCATGAAAACGCACTCATTTTTTCTCAAGAGATGTAGGTATAGGCACTCATCAAAGAAGCTGAGAAGTATGTTTTAATTTCTTCAAGAAATAGTTCAGCGGAAGTCTTATATGTTTAGTATGTTATGAGTACAAGATTTTTATGTCTCTGAGACTCTTGTTTTAAAAGTCATAACATGAATCTCTGCATAGTCATACATCGCTTTGGCAGAAGGGGAGTTCTTAAACAGCCAAGGTGAAGCAGTGACATGTGATTAATGACTGCAAGCCGGATTACTTCTCAGATCTTCCTCCGTCCTCCCTATCTACAAGTGATACAACTTGGCAGACAGTCAGAAAATAAATGTTTTAATAAATCCTGCTTTCATTTGTAACAGATCTCTGCTTGAAAAGGAGTGGGCAGTCCTGTGTCCTTCCTTCCTTCCTTTCTTTTGTCTATATTACAGGGTCTTGGTCTCCATTTTCTCTGAAACGGCGGGATTTGTTCAAAATAACGGCTCTCACTTAGATAGGGGAGTTAGATCTATCACTCTTCCCCAAAAGCACCACTAAACTTAATTCTCTGTCTCTATTAAACAAAATATCACCCTTGTGTCTGTTACTGAAAAATGTCTGCAAGTAGCTGAAGATTTAATTATTTCTTCAAACCCCTCCATTACAAGAAATTTAGAATTTCTTCTGTTTTTTAACTTGGATCTTTAACTGTGCAAAAGGATTTGGGAGTAAAGAAGAGGGGAAAACATGTGGGGTGTGTTTTTTTTTTTAAAGACATTAAAATATTTTTTTCACTGTAACTTTTATACATTAAAATACAAGTTTATGATCAGTAGTCCTATTATTTTAAGGACTTTCTTCATTTCTTTTTTAATGTGATGTTAAATAACTTGGGAAGTAGAGAATTTCTTTACTACTAGAAACACTGAACTCTCACTTGGAATTTTGCCAACACATCTAGTATCTTGAAATTAAACATTAATTGATTTTCTTATTTTAGAATATTATTAATAATATCATCATTTGAATGTGTACCTTAAACACTGCAAAATCAGTACTATTTCCCTCACTTTCTAAATGAACAAACTGAAGCTCAAAGAGTTTAAATAAATTATTCTGATTCATATAGTGGTAATTATTTGACTTGAAATTCTAACCTAGTGTACCTGAATACAGCTTCCATATTCTTCCATACACCATGCCCAGTTTTATGTCAAATACAACTGAAGCAAGTGAAAATATACTTAACATCACTAATCATTAGGGAAATGCAATTTAAAACCACAGTGAGATACCACTTCACACCCATTAGGATGACTATCATGAAACAAATAAAGAAATAAAATCCCAGAAAACTGAAAACAGCAAGTGTTGGCAGAGATGTGGAACAGTTGGAACCCTTTTGCATTGCTAGTGGAAATATGAAATGGTGCAGCCTCTGTAGAAAAGAGTATGGCAATTCCTCAAAAAGTTAAACATAGAATTACCATGTGATTCAGAAATTCTGCTTCTGGGTATATATTTAAAGTATTAAAAGCAGGCATTCAAACAGGTACTTGTCCATTGGTGTTCATAGCAGTGTTAATCACAATAGCTAAAAGATGGAAACAACCCAAATGTCCATCAACAGGTTAATGCATAAACAAAATGTGCTATATACACACAGTGGAATACTATTCAGCCTTGAAAGTTAATGGAAGTATGATACATACTTCAACGTGGATGAAAATTGGAACATTATACTAAGTGAAATAAGTCAGACACAAAAGGACAAATATATGATTCCATTTAAGTGAGGTACCAAAGATAGACAAATAAAATGATGAAATTTGGGTTTACAAGGCCATCTCTCTGACATATATTCAACATTGAGTTTTGGTATTGGCTGACAATAAAGTTGTATTCAAAATATGAGACCATTGGCTGGGTGTAGTGGCTCATACCTGTATTCCTGGCATTTTGGGATGCCGAAGTGGGTGGATTACTTGGGCCCAGAAGTTCAAAACCAGCTTAGGCAACATAGTGAGACTCTGTCTCTACAAAATATACAGAAAAAACAGCCAGCCATGATGATGCATACCTGTAGTCCAAGCTATTTGGGAGGCTGAGGTGAGAGAATCATCTGAGCCTGGGAGCTCCAGGCTTCAGTGAGCTGTGATTGCACCACTGCACACCTGAGTGACAGTGAGACTTTGTCCCCCCCCAAAAAAAAAAAGGAGAACAAAATATGGAAGATAACAAGGAGTCTATGGAATGAGAATAAATGGACACATAGAAAAACAAGATAAAGCCATTAATATAACTTAATATCTCTAGTTACACATACTGCCAAAATTTGAAAGATTATATAATTTAATCCGGATTAAACTAACTAAGTTAACTGAAAAAAATTAAGTGAAACCACTGAGGATACAGAATTCAGTAAACAGAGACCAGGTGAAAAAAGTGAATATGAATGTGGATTTAAAGACCTTTACCTTACAGTGAATATAAAGAAGGACTAAACATGTCCATTTAAGTTTCAGATTTTCACTTTGTATGTATATGGCCCTTGGATTCATTCATGGGCTCTAACTCTTAGATAATCATATCATTATCATGAATTACCATCCTCACTTCCCCAGAAATGGTAAATTTGCTTCCCTTAATGAATAAGTATTTTATCAATCACAGAAAATTTTAAATTAAATTCAGAGATCATGAAATGTATGAACCCAACATCATTTATACTTTTAGTTAAAGGTCTGTAATAACCTTTTAAATTATAGGGACAGTTAAATCTATGTGGTATTTAATGAATTTGTGATGTTTAACAAAATGTGGTATATTAGGCCAGGCACAGTGGCTCATGCCTGTAATCCCAGCACTTTAGGAGGCCAAAGAGGGAGGATTACTTAAGGTCAAGAGTTCCAGACCAACCTGGCCAACATAGCAAGACCTTTTCTCTCTGAAAAACGTAAAAAAAAAAAAAAAAAAAAGGAATATGGTATATAAAAGGATCTGAACATATATTAAAATGTGTAATGGGTTCTGGAATTGTGCTTTTAAGCTAAAAATATACCTGAAAATTTTACTAAGTTTGTGAAAACAAGAAAATTTGAGATATAATCTATTTTAAAGTTTATGATATTTGCAAGACTATTTTAAATGCAAAACTGGATTTTTCTTGTTAGGACTTTGAATTTGAGTTTTCAGAGAGTTTTTTAAATGCTTAAAAAAACAAACATGTTAAATATCTAAGTATAGTCCAACATATTTTAGAAAATGTAATTTACCAAACTTGTCAATGGGATTATTTAAAATAATTTAGTCTATTCAACTTGAATTAATTGAACATTCATCAAAGAAAAAGAGAAAATAATTCTTGTTTATTGATTTTGATAAATAGAGTAAGATTTGTTAGTTAAAAGCTTAAGAGAAGCTAGTTTCCTTTATAATTATGACTTCAATAAAGTTATATTAATTAAAAAATTAAGTAATTGGGCATAATCCTTTCAAAGCACAAAAGCTCTTTCAAAACATGTAATAGCTCACACTGATGACCTTGACATGAAAAGCTATACTACAGCAAAGATCCTCAGCTCCAGTGGACATACCTTTGATTTGGAATATAGTAAATCATTCATTAAAAAACTGCTAGAGTATACAAATCATTTGCATTAGAGAGTGGAGCAGTTTTCAGGTTATTCCTATAATAGTATCAACCTTCTTCCTTGCTGTACTGCACGCTTTCTTCAGTGGGAGTTATTTTTAAATTGCAAAGCACTGAAGTATGTGGCAATCATATAGTAAGATCCCCTGCTTAGGAGCATCCTCAGGGAATGCTGACTGATTAGGAGAGGGAGAAGATTATGGAGTGGTAAAATAAAACACAAGGTTCACCAGGATATCTCGTTATTTTTTATTTCTACTGTGGAATGACATTACTTGCTAGACATATTTGTATAAATATTCCTTTGTTCCTGCATCTGCCCATAAAGCTTCCAGGGATTAGGACCTAACATATCAAATTTTAAGATATAAAGATTTTAGATAAAAATTTTGATGATTTTGGTTGTGCATAAGTCAATAGAAGCCAATTAGTGAACACAAACTCTGTCTACCTTTCCACCCTCGAGTATTAATCCTTTAAGAAGATTTTTTGTAGAGATGGAATGAAGAGAAAACACAGAATAGGCTCTGTGTGTAACCGTAGGCAGTACTGTACTGGTGTGCTGTTATTTAAAAAAAAAAAAATCCCTGATCTGTAGCATTTACCTATTTCTCTGGTATGAATATTCACCATGGCCGATTTCAAGCTCTAAAATCAGCTCACTGAGGGACAGCTCTAGCATAACACTGCCTCTAACTCTTCCATTTCCATTCCTTTGTTTTAGCAGCTGATCATGGCTGGAAATAAACCAACAAACAAACATGTAATCATGTTGAAATATTTTACTTTACAGCTCATGACCATGAATCACAAATGGGCCCTTTATCTGCCAGATCTTCCACTATTTTAGAAATAAAATACTATGTTGAAAATAAAATTTTCACTATTTTGTACTTTCTTTCTCCTGAAACTCCAAATACTGCTTCACCCATTTTTACTCTGAGCTGATGGCCTTGCTCTCTGCTTCACTAAGAAAAATGAAGCAATCAGATGGGCTCTGCAGAATTCTTCCCCCAAGGGACTCACCTGCAAACATCTGCACTCTTCCTCTACCTCCCTGTCTGCTCCTGTCTAAAGTCAATTTCTCCATTTGTGAGTCAGAATCCATTCTGTTTTACTCAAGGCATCACTCCTGTATTTCTCCTCACTTGCCTCTAAAGCATCCATTTCTTGCTTTCTACTAGAGCAATGTCATCAGTTTAAATGTTACAATTGCTATCATTTTTTTAAAGCTTCTCTCAGCCCAACCTCTCCATGAACTGCTGCACTTTCTCTGCTCCCTTTTGTAGAATAACTCTTGAAAGAGTTGTTTTTAACTTGTGTTTTTTATTCCTCTCCTGCCACTCTCAAGCACACTCCAGTCTGACTTTCCCCACCATTCCACCAAAGGCGTTCTTGTCAAATATGCAGTAGTGCCCCACTCATTCCCTTCAGATCTTAACCATTCCACTGTGCTCCAGCTCAGCTTGAAAACTACTGGGATCAGTATCTCTGCCTGAGAGCTCTTTCTAGATTCTCAGAAAGTCACATTCATGCAAGGAAAGAGCTGTAAATATCACGGAATTAACACCACCCACACCCTTCCCCAGCAGTGTCAACTCAATTCGTCAATATAAAATACCACCACTCCCTTGCTCTTTGTGTGGAACAATTCTGAACTGTGTTTTATGCCATTTCTTTTCTTTCTTTTTTTTTTTTTGTACTTTATGTTCTAGGGTACATGTGCACAACGTGCAGGTTTGTTACATATGTATACATGTGCCATGTTGGTGTGCTGCACCCATTAACTCGATCATTTACATTAGGTATATCTCCTAATGCTATCCCTCCTCCCTCCCCCCATCCCACAACAGGCCCTGGTGTGTGATATTCCCCTTACTGTGTCCAAGTGCTCTCATCGTTCAATTCCCACCTATGAGTGAGAACATGCGGTGTTTGGTTTTCTGTTCTTGCAATAGTTTGCTGAGAATGATGGTTTCCAACTGCATCCATGTCCCTACAAAGGACACAAACTCATCCTTTTTTATGGCTGCATAGTATCCCATGGTGTATATGTGCCACGTTTTCTTAATCCAGTCTTTCATTGATGGACATTGGGTTGGTTCCAAGTCTTTGCTATTGTGAATAGTGCTGCAATAAACATACGTGTGCATGTGTCTTTATAGCAGCATGATTTATAATCCTTTGGGTATATACCCAGTAATGGGATGGCTGGGTCAAATGGTATTTCTAGTTCTAGATCCTTGAGGAATCGCCACACTGTTTTCCACAATGGTTGAACTAGTTTACAGTCCCACCAACAGTGTAAAAGTGTTCCTATTTCTCCACATCGTCTCCAGCCCCTGCTGTTTCCTGACTTTTAATGATTGCCATTCTAACTGGAGTGAGGTGGTATCTCATTGCGGTTTTGATTTGCATTTCTCTGATGGCTAGTGATGATGAGCATTTTTTCATGTGTCTGTTGGCTGCATAGACATCTTCTTTTAAGAAGTGACTGTGCATATCCTTGGCCCACTTTTTGATGGGGTTGTTTTTTTCTTGTAAATTTGTTTGAGTTCTTTGTAGGTTCTGGATATTAGCCCTTTGTCAGATAAGTAGATTGCAAAAATGTTCTCCCATTCTGTAGGTTGCCTGTTCACTCTGATGGTAGTTTCTTTGCTGTGCAGAAGCTCTTTAGTTTAATTAGATCCCATTTGTCAATTTTGGCTTTTGTTGCCATTGCTTTTGGTGTTTTAGTCATGAAGTCCTTACCCATGCCTATGTCCTGAATGGTTTTGCCTAGGTTTTCTTCTAGGGTTTTTATGGTTTTTCGGTCTAAAATTTAAGTCTCTAATCCATCTTGAATTAATTTTGGTATAAGGTGTAAGGAAGGGATCCAGTTTCAGCTTTCTGCTTATGGCTAGCCAGTTTTCCCAGCAGCATTTATTAAATAGGGAACCCTTTCCCCATTTCTTGTTTTTGTCAGGTTTGTCAAAGATCAGATGGTTGTAGATGTGAGGTATTATTTCTGAGGGCTCTGTTCTGTTCCATTGGTCTATATCTCTGTTTTGGTACCAGTACCATGCTGTTTTGATTACAGTTCTTAGAGTCTTGTAGGAATAAGCTCCAGTTGTCAACTATGGCTTAATGACATACACTTATGGACTGCCTTCCTTATATCATTTTTTGAATTTACTATTGCTGTTCCTACACCTCTCAAACAAGCTCCTTCCTCTCAAATTCTTGTTTAGGATCTGCTGCTATGGGAACCAAAATGAACTCAGTCGCCAGTGACCTCCACATCATTACATTGAATGATCAATTAGTTTCCTTTTTATTGGAGCTTTCAGTAGGATCTGACACATAGTTCTCTCCCCTCTCCTGGAAACATTTTCTATTCTTGATTCTAGCTCAACACATCTTCAATTTTTTTTTCCCCCGAATCAGGGGTCAGTCCTTCTCAATCTCTTTTCTTAGTTACGCTTCTTTTCTGCACTTTTACATTTGAAGTGCTGCAAGTTAGTTATTCCTCAGTGTCTTCCACTCTCTGTCAGTGACTCTTCTGGCTTTGTATACAACCTCTATGTTAATGACCTGTAAATTCATACCTCTAGCACAAGTTCCTCTTCTGATCTTCACATCATATCTCAAACTAAGTACTTAACATTTCCACCTTGATGTCCAATAGTCATCTGAAACTCAACATGTTCAGACTGAACTCCTTTTCTCAGCCTTCTCTCAAACCTGCTATATTCACTATCTCATTTAACAGTAAAATCATCCATCCAGCTGTCCATTCCAAAGAAACTTGGATTTATTCTTGATTCTTCTATTTTTCTTAACGAATCTTACATTTAGCTTGAAAACATATTCAGGATCCAAAATTTCTTAACACCTCTACTGCTCTCATGATTCAGGTCATCAACATTTCTCACCTGGATTACTTCAACAGCGTCTTAACAGGCCTTGTGGCTTCTATTCTTGACCTTCGATAGTCTGCTGTCAATGTAGAAGCTGGAGAGATATTTCAAGAACATGTATCTTTTCATTTCACTCTTTTGCTTAAAACCATGTGTGATGTTTAATTTTATGTGTCAACTCGATTGAGCTAAGGGATACTCAGATAGGTGGTTAAACACTATTTCTGGGTGTCTGTGAGGGTCTTTTCAGAAGAAATTAGCATTTAAAGTAGTAGACTTATTAATGAAGACCTGCCCCTATCTATGTGGGTGGATATCATCCAGTCCATTGAGGGCCCAAGTAGAAGCAGCATGTGGAGAATGAGGACATCCATCTTTTTCTGCCCTTGGACATTGATGGTCCTTGTTCTCAGGTCTCTGGGCATGGTTAGAGACATACATCATTGTTGTCCCACCACCCCCTGAGGTTCTTAGACCTTTGAACTATGATTAAATTACACCACCAACTTCCCTCATTTTCTAGCCTGCAGATAACAGATTGGGGGCCTTTCAGCCTCTATAATTGTATGAGCCAATTCTCATAATAAATAAATGTATAACATACTGGTTTAGTTTCCCTCAAGGACCCTGAGTAATACACCATGTAAAGCTTCTCTCATGTCATCTAAATCTCAAAAAAATCCTAGAAAATGAGGTGGTGTTATCCTCATCTTAAAGACATATAAAGTAAAGGAAAGTAGAGCAACATGCGTAAGATCACACAGCTAATAAATAGCATAGAAAGGAATTTTGCCCAAGTTGTTTGGCTGGAATATGTGTTCCCAATTATTACATTATAAAGACTTCAAATACAAAATCAAGGACATTATCTATTAAATAAAGAAACAGAGTTTCTCCAAAAAGTATTTAAATTTATTTACTATGATGTCCCAAGTACTTCAGGTTCCAGAAGTTTTAATGTGACTCCAGATGTTTTAGCAATTTCTGCCAACAAATTAAACATTCAGCAAATATATATCAGTATAGAGTAAAAATTAATGAGAGGCATCAAACTGAAATATAAATGAGACATTCATCTTCACATAATTTCAGATATGCCAGCAAAAATTCATTAAGCAGAAATGTCTAATACATAATTCTAATAATACCACACAGAAGTACTGTGAGAATCACTTGAGAAAGAGCAATCATGTTTCATACATTTACAGGAAACAAGTTATTGTCATCATTGTTTGATACATAAAAATATCAGTTTAATTTATTGTAGAACTTAAGAATTACAAATGTCACAATAATCATGAACTATGTGAGAATTTGGAATTCATGGCTTTACTTCCCTCAACTTACAGATTAATAAAAATAAATGTAAAGACATTCATTGACTTGTCCAAAATAAAACAACCGAAAATTAGCAGAGTCATGACAATGTATTACTATAAATCTGCAGTTCAAGTATTTTTTCATTATTACATCAAGGAATTAAAAATCTAATTGGGTAAATTATAAAATATACCTATTCCATTCTTTGTAACACCAATTAAAGTAGTTTGTACACTGAATTACACATTTTTAGGAGATAGTAAGTGCAAGGACAATGCTTTATGGGTTTTACTGGGAAGTGATTGTCTAAAAAATTGTGTGTTTGCCTTAACATACAAAAATTAATCAATATAATTCACTACCACATTAACTGAATGAAGGGGAAAAGCTACATGTTTATCTCAATAAGTGCAGAAAAAGCATTTAATAAAATTCAAGTATGATTAACAAACTCTCAACAAACTGGTAGTAGAAGAGAACTTTCTCAGTTTTACAAAGAAAATAACATATAACTAGAATTGTGCTTAATGGTGACATATTGAAAGTATAACTGTCATTTCTGGAACAAGGCAAGGAAGCTCACTTTTATTCAATATTGAATAGATTATTTTAGCCAATGCAGTAAGAAAATAAAACAAACAAATAAAAAAAGACTTGACAGTGTCAAGTCTTGATGAGAATGTAGCCTACTGGAAACATTATATATCACTGGTGAGAGAATAGAAAAGACACCCACTTTGGGAACCAATTTGTCAGCTGTGCTCTAAAGTTATCCATGCGTCTATATTGTGATCCACCAATTCTCTTCCTTCCTTCCTTCCTTCCTTCCTTCCTTCCTTCCTTCCTTCCTTCCTTCCTTCCTTCCTTCCTTCCTCTTTCTTTCTGTCTTTCTGTCTTTCTGTCTTTCTGTCTTTCTGTCTTTCTGTCTTTCCTTCCTTCCTTCCTTCCTTCCTTCCTTCCTTCCTTCCTTCCTTCCTTCCTTCCTTCCTTTCTTTCTTTCTTTCTTTCTTTCTTTCTTTCTTTCTTTCTTTCTTTCTTTCTTTCTTTCTTTCTTTCTTTCTTTCTTTCTTTCTTTTTTCCTTCCTTCCTTCCTTCCTTCCTTCCTTCCTTCCTTCCTTCCTTCCTTCCTTCCTTCCTTCCTTCCTTTCTTCCTTTCTTTCTTTCTTTTTCTTTCTCTCTTTCTTTCTTCTTTCTCTTCTTTCTTTCTTCTTTCCTTCTTTCTTTTATCTTAATCGACTCATGATAATTGTGCATACTTATGGGGTACAATGTGATGTTTCAATACATATATACATTGTGTAATGATCACACAGGGGTAATGAGCATATCCATCACCTCAAGCATTTATTATTTCTTTATAGTCAGAACACTCAAAATCTTCTCTTCTAGGTAAGATGGCAGATAGGAAGCAGGACTAGCTTGCAGCTCCAACTCAGATGGATAGAGCAGCATGTGGAGACTCATATCATGAACTTTTGCCCCAGTAACTACTGCAGGAACATACCAAGAAAGCCGAAAGAATCCACAGGCCCTTTGAAGGAACTGGATCACCACTGCAAGCTTCCTGAGTGCTGAAAAATTGTGAGTCTGCTTGCTTTCTTAATGGGGAGGCTCGTGGTCTGGGGCAGGTTCTTAGCCCTGGTCACTGGCTGCCTGGAAATAGACTCAGTGCTATTGGGGGAAGGGTGCATGGTAAAAGTGAGACCAGCCTTTAGGATGCAGGATGTGTGGGAATAGGGTAAGGCCTGTGACTGCCAGGTTTCTCCCACTTCACTGGTGACCTGTATGACTCAGCAGAGACAACCATAATCCCCCTGGGAATGTAACTCCATTAAACTGGGAACTACACCTCCATTCCCCACAGCAGACACAGCAAGCCCTGCCCAAAGAGAGGCTGAGCTCAGAAATGCTTATCCCTGTCCCTAACTGATGGTCTTTCTCTACCCATCCTGTTAGCTGAAGACAAAGGTCGTAATCTCTTGGAAGCTCTATGGCCCGGTCCACCACCTGAGAAACCTGAATACTTAACCTGGTGTCCTTAGGACAAGTTTGCATCCTCTCTATAGGACCTGATATAAAACTGATGCATTCTGAAAGCACCACCTCCTGGCTGAAGGCCAACAACACAAAACCAGTGTACTAAACAAAAACACAACCAAGGACCCTCACAGAGTCTACTTCACTCCTCTGCCACCTCCACCAGAGCAGGTGCTGGTATCCACAGCTTCAAGACCTGAAGATGGATCATATCACAGGACTCTTTGCAGACACTCTCCAGTACCAGCCCGGTGTCCGGGAGCTCTGCTGGGTGGCCAGGCACAAAAGAGTGAAAACAATCACTACAGTTTGGCTCTCAGGAAGGCCCAATCCTAGGAGAAGGGGGAGAACAATAATCAAGGGAGCACCACGTGGGACAAAAGAATCTGAACAGCAGCCCTTGAATCCCAGATCTTCCCTCAGACATAATCTACCCAAATAAGAAGGAACCAGAAAAACCATTCTGGTAATATGACAAAATGAGGTTCTTTAACACCCCCAAAAGATCGTACCAGCTCACTACAATGGATCCAAACCAAGATGAAATCTCTGACTTGCCAGAAAAAGAATTCAAATGGTTGATTATTAAGCTAATCAAGGAGGCAGCAGAGAAAGGTGAAGTCCAACTTAAAGAAATAAAAAACATGATACAAGATATGAAAGGAAAATTCCTCAGTGAAATAGAGAGCATAAATGAAAAACAATTACAACTTGTGGAAATCAAGGACACACTCAGAGTGTCCCTGGAGCAAACTGAAGGCTGGGCTGCTATTTCTTGTGGCCCAATAACAAGATGCAGATGAACTGGGGAGGAAGAGTTTTTATTTTTGTAACTGGTTACAGGGTGAAAGCCTGGAAATTATTGCCAGACCAACTTAAAATTACAAACTTTTCAAGAGCTTACATACCTTCTAAGCTATATGTTCACATGTAAGTGTGCATTTATCTAAAGACATAAGTGATTAACTTCTTTTAATCTGTAACTAAGGTCTGAGTCCTGAAGACCTTCCTCTGAAGCCTCAGTAAATTTACTTAATTTAAATTGGTTCAGGTGCTGGGATGATTACCCTTATTTTGTCTCTTGCTACATCACAGAGGCTTGAGGAGTTCCTTTAGATCCCCAGTAAACTTGTTTGTGGAGGCCTGGGGAGTTTCTTCAGACCCCCAGCACAATTCGTTTAATCCTAAATGGGTTCTGTCAAGAATTCCGTTTTTATTTTGTCATAGTATAAGGCCCAGCAAAGGCCTAGGCAGAATTCTTGGTGGACTTTTGTTATAGTCCTTTGTATAAGGGCACTGACTTTTAATATTTAACTTAACCATTTAATCAGTACTGAAACAGTTAGTGAGACCTGGGCTGCCACAAGAGAAATGCAAAATGCACTAGAAAGTCTCAGCATAGAATCAAACAAGCAGAATAAAGAACTTCGAGCTCAAAGACCAGGCTTTTGAATTAACCCAACCCATCAAAGACAAGGAAAAAAGAATTAAAAAAATGAACAAAGCCTCCAAGAAATTTGGGATGATGTTAAATGTCCAAACCTAAGAATAATTGGTATTCCCAAGGAATAAGAGAAATCTAAAAGTTTGGAAAACCTATTTGAGGGAATAATTGGGGAAAACTTCCCCAGCCTTACTAGAGATCTAGACATCCAAGTACAAAAACCTCGAAGAACACCTGGGAAATTCATTACAAAAAGATCATTGCCTAGGCACATAGTCATCAGGTCATCTAAAGTCAAGATAAAGGAAAGAATTTTAAGAGCTGTCAGGCAAAAGCATCAGGTAATATATAAAGCGAAACCTATTAAATTGACAGCAGATTTTTCAGAAGAAACTCTGCAAGATAGAAGGGATTGGGGTCCTATTTTTAGCTTCCTTAAAAAAAGATGGTTATCAGCCAAGATTTTTGTATCCAGGGAAACTAAGCTTTATAAATGAAGGAAAGATAGAGTCTTTTTCAGAAAAACAAATGCTGAGAGAATTCACCACTACCAAGCCAGCACTATAAGAACTGTTATTAAGAAAAGGAGCTCTACATCTTGAAACAAATTTTTGAAATACACCAAAATGAACCTCCTTCATGCATAAACCTCACAGGACCTGTGTAACAATAACACAATGGAAAAAACACAGGATATTCAGGCAACAAATAGTATGATGAATAGAATAGTACCTCACATCTCAATACAGACATTGAATGTAAATGGCCTAAATGCTCCATTTAAAAGATACAGAATGGCAGAATGGGTAAGAATTCACCAACCAAGTTTCTGCTGTCTTCAGGAGACTCACCTAACACATAAGGACTCACATAAACTTAAGATAAAGGGGCAGAAAAAAGTATTCCATGCAAATGGATACCAAAAGAGAGCAGGAGTAACTATTCTTATGTAAGAAAGAAGAAACTTTAAAGCAACAGCAGTTAAAAAAGACAAAGAGGAACATTATATAAAGAGAAAATGACTAGTCCATCAGGAAATATCACAATCCTAAATATATATGCACCTAACACTGGAGCTCCCACATTTATAAAACAGTTACTGCTAGACCTAAGAAATGAGATAGATGGCAGCACAACAATAGTGGGGGACTTTAGTACTCCACTGAGAACACTAGACAGGTCATTAAGACAGAAAGTCAACAAAGAAAAAATGGACTTAAACTATACCCTCCAACAAATGAACTTAACAGATATTTACAGAACATTCTGCCCAACAACTGCAGAATAGAAATTCCCTTCATCAGTGCATGGAACATTCTCCAAGATAGACCAAGAAAAGTAGAGAGAAGATCCAAATAAGCTCAATTAGAAATGAAATGAGAGATACTACAACGGATACCACAGAAATACTGAAGGTCATTCAAGGCTACTTATGAACACCTTTATGCATGTAAACTAGAAAACCTATAGGAGATGGATACATTCCTGGAAATATACAACCCTCCTAGATTAAACCAGGAAGATACACAATGTTTGAATAGATCAATAACAAGCACCAAGATGGAAATGGTAATAAAAAAATTGCCAACAAAAAAGTACAAGACTAGACAGATTTACAACTGAATTCTATCAAATATTCAAAGAAAAATTGGTACCAATCCTATTGACACTATTTCAAAAGATAGAAGATCCTCCCTAAAATAAGCAGAAATAATTCTATGAAGCCAGTATCACCCTAATACTAAAACCATGGAAGAATATAAGAAAAAAAGAAAACTGCAGACCAATATCCCTGATGAACATAGATGCAAAAATCCTCAACAAAATACTAGCAAACCAAATCCAAAAGCATGTCAAAAAGATAATCCACCATGATTAAGTGGGTTTCATACCAGGGATGCAGGGATGATTTAACATATGTAAGTCAATAAATGTGATACACCACATAAACAATTTAAAAAATACATTATCACCTCAATAGATGCAGGAAAAAAAAAATTTGACAAAATCCACACCCCTGTTGAGGATTAAAACCCTCAACAAAATTGGCAAAGAAGGAACATACCTTAAGGTAATAAAAGCCGTCTACAACAAACCCAAGCCAACATTATACTGAGCAGAAATAAGTTGAAAGCATTCTCTCTGAGAACTGGAACAAGACAAGGATTCCCAACTCTCACCACTTCTGTTCAACATAGTACTGGAAGTCCTATCCAGAGCAATCAGACAAGAGAAAGAAATAAATGGCATCCAAATCAGTAAAGAGGAAGTCAAACTGTCACTGTTTGTTGATGATATGATTGTATACCTAGAAAACCCTAAAGACTCATCCAAAAATCCCCTAGAACTGGTAAATGAATTCAGCAAAGTTTCAGGATACAAAATTAAGTACACAAATCAATAGTTCTCCTATACACCAACAGCAACCAACCTGAGAATCAAATTAAGAACTCAACTCCTTTTACAATGACCACAAAAAATATTATAATACTTAGAAATATACCTAACCAAGGACATGAAAAACCTCTACAAGGAAAACTACAAAACACTGCTGAAAGAAATCATGGACAATACAAACAAACAGAAACATATCCCATGCTCATGGATGGGTATAATCAATATTGTGAAAATGACCATACTTCAGATAAATACTCAGTTATGGGATTGCTGGATCCTTTGGTAGTTCTACTTTTGATTTTTTGAGGAACCACCATACGGTTTTCTATCATGGTAGTACTAATTTATGTTTCTACCAACAGCATACCAAAGGTTTATATTTCTCCATATACTTACTGACTTGTTATCTTTCTGATAATAGTCATTTTAACTACAGTAAGATAATATCTCATGGTTTCATTTTAATTTCTCTGATGATTAGTAATGTTGAGCACTTTCTCATACACCTGTGGGCCATTTGTGTGTCTTATTTTGAGTAGTGTCTATTTAGGTCTTTTGCCCATTTTCATAATTGAATTATTTGTACTCACTATTTTTCTGTTCAGTTTTTCTATCATCATTCAATCTTGGTAGGTGGTATTTACCTAGAAATTCATTCATTTCTTCTAGGTTTCACAGTTTGTTGTGGTATAGCATAAATACTAAAAAGATCCTTTGCATTTCTGTGGTGTCATTCTATAGTAATATTTCCTTTTCATCCGTGATTGTATTTATTTGGGTTTTCTCTCTGTTCTCTTAGTCTAGCTAAAGTTTTGTCAAGTTTGTTTATCCTTTCAAAAAATCAACTTTTTATTTCATTGACCTTTTATAATTGTTTAGTCTTAATTTTAATTATTTCTGCTCTAATCATTATTTTTTCCTTCTATTAATTTTAAGTTTGGTTTATTCTTGCTTTTCTAGTTCTTTGAGGTTCATTGTTAGGTTGTTTGCTTGAGGTCTTTCCTTTTATTGATGTAGATATTCATTACTATAAATTTTCCCCTAAGTACTCTTTTCGCTGTATCCTATAGATGTTGTGTTTTAATATTCATTTGTTTGAGCAAAATTTTTACTTTTGTTTTCTTACTTTCTTAATTGATCTATTGGCCATTTGGAACATGTTTTAAAATTTCCCATGTATTTGTACAGTTTTCAAACTTTCTCTTGTTATTGATTTCTAGTTTTATTCTATTGTGGTCACTAAAGATATCTGATATTATTTCAACTTTTTTGAATTTGTTGAGTCTTGTTTTGTTGCCTAATATATGTTCTATCTTTGAATATGTTTCATATGCTGTTGAGAAAAATGTGCATTCTGCAGCAGCTGAATGAAATGGTCTGTAAATATTAGGTCTAATTGGTCTAGCATAGTTTAACTTCAATGTTTCTTTGTTGATTTTCTGCCTAGATCTGTCCATTGCTGAAAGTGGGTGTTAAAGTCCTCTGCTGTTATTTTATTGTAATTCATCTTTTCTTTTAGATCTATTAATATTTGCTTTATGTATTTGGGTGCTTTGGTATTGGGTGCTTATATATTTACTACTCTTATATCCTTTTGCTGAAATGACCCTGTTATCATTATATAATGACCTTGTGTGTCTCCTTTTACAGCTTGTGACTTATAGTCTATTTTATGTGATATAAGTATGAATATTCCTGCTATTTTTGGCTTCCATTTGTGTGGGATATCTTTTCCCATACTTTCACTTTTAGTTTATGTGTGTTTTTTAGGTGAAGTAGGTTTCTTGCAAGCAGTATAAAGTTGGGTCTTGCTTTTTAATCTACTCAGCCACTCTGTTTGTTTATGAAATAATGTAGCCCTTTTGCATTCAACAATATTATTGATAGGTAAAGACTTACTACTGTCCTCTTGGTTACTTGTTTTTTTAGTTGTTTTGTAACTCCTTTCCTCCTTCTTTCTTTTTACTGTATTCCTTTGTGGTTAAGTGATTTTCTCTGGTAGTCTATTTTAAGTTGTTGCTTTTTGTTTTTACTGTGTCTATTATAGATTTTTGCTTTGTGGTTACCATGAGGTATACAAAAACAGCTAGTTATAACAAGGTATTTAAAACTGACATGAACATTTATTACAAAAAAAGAGAAACATAAACACAAATAATTTTTTTCTATATTAACATCTTTCTTTCTCCACATTTTGGATTTTGGATGCCATAATTTGCATTTTTATAATATTGCTCATCTCTTAACAAATTATTGCGGCTATTATTTTTAATAGTTTTATCTTTTAGTCTTCTTAATATAGATATAAGTGTTTTACACACCTCAGTTACAATGCTAGTGTAGCAAACATGGTAGTGTCCTCTTCTTTTGGTATGTAGAACTCCCTGTAACATTTCTTATAGGACGGATCTGGTTACAATAAAATTTCTCAGCCTTTGTTTGTCTGTGAGCCTTTTTATCTTGCCCTCATTTATGAAAGATAGCTTTGCAAGATAAAGTATTCTTGCTTGGCAGGTTTTTTTCCTGTAGCACTCTAATATTGACCTACTCTCTCCTGGCCTATAAGGTTTTTGCTGAGAATTCTGTTGCCAGTCATATTGGATCTCCCTTAGATAGTATTTGTTACTTTTCTCTCACTGCTCTCAGGATCCTCTTTTGTCTTTGACCTTTGAGAGTTTTATTATTATATGTCTTGAGGTATTCTTATTTGGGTTGAATCTGATTGGTGACGTCTAACTTTCCTTTACCTGAGTATTTATATTTTTCTTCAGGTTTGAAATGTTTTCTGTTTTTATTTCTTTGAATAAACTTTTTACCCCTTTGTCTTTGAGTTTCTTCTTTTACTGTAATAACCTAAATATTTGCTCTTTTGATGTTGCCACAAATATTCTGCAAGCTTTCTTTGTTGCTTTTTCTTTTTTTCTCCTCTGAGTGTGCATTTAAAAATATTGTGTCTTTGATCTCACTAATTCGTTCTTCTGTTTCACCAGTTTTGCTGTTGCATTTTTATTGCACTTTTCATTTCATTAATTCTATTTTTCTGCTCCAGGATTTGTTTGATTTCTAATAAATTGTTTCTATTTTTCTGTTAAATTTATCTGATACATTTCTGAATTAATTCTCTGTTTTCTTGAAGTTCATTGAACTTCCTTAAAAACCACTATTTTGAATTATTTGTGTGAGAGACCACATATCTCCATCACTTTAGGGCTGGTCTCTCAATCTTATTTTTTTCTATTTGGTGAGTCATATTTCACTGAATATTCCTGATGTTTATGGATATGCAATGATATATGTGCACTGAGGGATTAGGTATTTATTTTAGTATTTTTCACCCTGGCTTTGTGCTGAAAGCCAAAGGAAACATGCTTATAGCCCCCATAACAATCCCTGGAGGCCCTCCAGATTGACTGTTGAGTTCCGTGATCCTGTGACCACTGCAGTTATCACAGCACTAGAAAATGCTCTAAGCCCAGGCT
Source organism: Macaca nemestrina (assembly GCF_043159975.1). Taxonomy (NCBI): domain Eukaryota; kingdom Metazoa; phylum Chordata; class Mammalia; order Primates; family Cercopithecidae; genus Macaca; species Macaca nemestrina. Next base: position 47,866,890 of record NC_092127.1, on the reverse strand, counting down.
TGCCACAAGTCACATGGGGACTCTGAGGTAGACATGACTTTTCAGCCCAGACATACCTAGGGGAAGACCCAAAAAGAATACTGGTGTTATGTGAGTACTGGCCAGAAGCTTCAGTCCAGAAGACTATCCCAGTGGCTCAGACAGGTGTGCCTCCCAGCAGGTCTATGCACAAGTGGGATGTGTCCCTCCCTGCTATAATGAGAAGGGTTGGAGTTGAGACCAGGCCCCCAAGGGATCTGTTGTAAAAAATAGGCTGGAGTGTTTATTTCATTGACTAGACAGGGACACATCTCCCAAGAGATCTCAGCATAGCTGAAAAAGTTCCCTGACTCTAGTGAGAAGGGCCAGAGATAAGACTGGGCCCTCTCAGGATCTGCTATCTCAAAAGGGCCTTCCAAGGTCTTGGGCTCAACCGGGGTTTTTATAAACTCCCTTCTAAATACTGAAGCTCCAGCAGAGAGACGTTTGATTATGGATGAATGCAAAATTCTTGTTATGGGGGCCTGTGATCAGGTTATCTTCTTATTCCACCATCTTAGTGACATCATATCATTTTCTTTAAATGAAGACTTTGAGAATGCATTTGCCATACCACCCTGTCTAAAGAATTATAGTTATTATTTTAAAGTAAATATTTATTGCAAATAATACTTTAATCTCACTGAAAAACATCTGTAAATATCTGTTCTAGTGTCTGTAGCTCCGAAGGCCTATGAGTGGGAGTTGGAAGCCAAATTTTTAAAGAAGCATGAGAGTTAAACATTGTTAGTGCCTATCCAAGCACTCTCCAGAGTTGGAGAAGCATTAGTTAACAGGCTGTATGTTACCTGATCCCAATATTGAGTTGATCCTATTCATTTGATTTGTCCACTAGTCTCCTTTGTTGATTCTGTGCTTGAAAAACAATTTTCCAATTCAGTTTTGTTTCCCTATTTAAGTCTACTAATTGAGAAAAAAATGCACTTGTCTTGTAAGTACAGTGACTTCACTTCATATGAAAATTATATTACACTTTATACATTAATAAACAGGTTAACAGAATCAATATATCAGTTTTGAGTGTTCCATTAATAGGAGCCTGGGACTGAGAGATGGATCCAAATCGCTACATAGTCTCACCAAAGTAATAAATGGCCATGAGAGGTCCACTGGGAGCTATCTAACCTAATATTTTGCTCAGTGGCTGAAAGGTACTTTATTTTTAATAGTCATGACATTTCAGTACAGTAAGTGCTATGTCTTAATTTGTCACCTCTAAAATGAGGATAAAAATCCTTATATGCCTATATTGTCTTTCTAATACTTTACTTGGCAAATGCTACTGGTTTCCAAACCAATAGTCATCTATATCCTACTCTGGTCCCGTATCTTCACCTTCTTGGCTGGAAAAGCCTGCTTTCCACAACAGAAAGTAAATATTCTAGAAAATTCTAGAAAATTGTTTTAGTTGTTTTCATTGAATTTGGGGATATTACTTGGTCCTCACCAGAAGAATCCCATAGGGAAATTCTGAAAAGTTTTTCTTCCTGACGAAAAGAAACACACATGAGCAGTTCAAAAACTACTTCTTTCTGTCTTTGGATGCTGCCGTGTAGAGACATGATGCCTTGAGCTGCAACAGTCACCCTGTAGGTATGGGCAGGCAAGGCTGAGGCTAAAATTCAAATCACTGAGCAGGGCAAAGTACAAAAATGAAAGACTTGAAGTCCTTGATTGCTGTTACATAATGAATGTTTTTCTCCGCACAAAGTTTACTTGTTGAAAGCTTAATTTCAATGTGATAGTATTTTTGGTTAGGCTTTTGGGAAGTAACTGGACTCCTGTGAATGGGATTGATGCTCTTATAAGAAGAAGCCATAGAAATAGTTAGCTCTCATTCTATCACGTGAAAATACAATTAAGTCTACAGCCTGGAAGAGGATCCTCACTAGAACTCAATGATGCTATTTCAATAGTTCCCTGATCTTGGATTTCCAGCCTCCAGAACTATAAGAAATAAATTTATGTTATTTATATAAGGCCCATAGTCTATGGTCCTTTGTTATGGTCTAAAGTGATCAAGACAATGACATTATTATACTGCAGACCTGGAACTCCCCTGTGCTAAACATCCAGATATGTGTCACATGACAAAGGTCTTTTTGCTTAAGACATTTATAGATGGTTATTCTGTCACTTATAGGTGAGAGCATCCTATCAATATAATGGTTTCATCTAAAGATATTAAGAGTATTACTAATATCTTCATAAAATTTATTGTGATATAAATAAAAATTCCTAATATGATCAATTTGTAGCATTTTGAATACTAACATGACTCCTTTGAATATTAATATGAGTTTAATTACTATTGTTTTCACCTAAGTCAGTTTCATTTAGGAATAATATTGCAAATCAAATAAATAGGTTTTCTATTTTTAGATTGCCTATTGATAATGAAAGAAGTATAATAACTTTTTAAAATATGGGTTTAGACCAGTGCAGAAATAATTGAGATGGAGAATGAACCCCTCTACACCCTTCCATTATGAGCACGCAGAGATGGCAAATTATAAACCAAGAGAGTTCTGCTTGTCCATTCTGTTTCTTTCTAAAGGTATAAAAATAAAACCTTGATAAGCACAGTTTCCTTTTGGGGTAGCTGCAAGTGGGAGAGGCCAAGAAGGGTTCCACTTCTTTTGTGCAGGTGATATGCTTTTCCTCTTACCTCTTCCTCGAAACCACAAGACTGACACAGACCAGGGCTCAATACTGGCAACTACACAATTACATTACCAAAGTAGAAGATCACAAATGTGTGTGTGTGCACGCACACATGTGCACGCGTGTGCATACACACACTCACACACACACAGCTCACAGGCTAAATCTAGGAACCTAACAAGTACAACTACATCAAAAGGAAGAAAACAAACTGAGCAACATATGCTGTGTAAAAAAGAAATTTTGGAATAGATTGACTAAAATTTAATAATAATGTTGATAATTTTCACTAAGGGTATAAAGGAAAAAATTAACAGTATGAAACAAGAATCAAAATTACGTTTAAAATAGAAAAAATGAGAAAGGTAAGCAATACATTTTTTTTTTCAAATAAAGACCACAGTAATTTGAATAAATAGATAGATTAGAAAAAGACAAAGAAATTACTTTTCTAAACATCAAACCAAGGAATTCTCCCAGAAAGTACCAGCTAATAATAAATTGAAACGTTTTTTAAAGTATAAGGGTATAGAGAATAGAAAGAAATTGGGATATCCAGGAGACAGAAATTCTGGAGGAAAAAACAAATATGAAAAGAGGAAGTAATTGAAGAAATAATTGAAATAATTTCTGTAAAGTTAAAGATGAGAGACTAATTGAAAGGGTTCCTAAATAGAAGAAATATCAGACAAGAGAGGCAAGTAAAACTTCAAACCTGTGCACATTAGAGTGACACTGCAGAAAATTAAAGATAAATTTTAAAGGCTTCAAGAACAGACTAACCATACTGCATAATCAGATTTGCATCAAATTGTTCCGGCAATACTAGTAGTAGAAAGATAATGGAATAATATGTTAAAGATATTAAATAAAAATAATTTTATATCTAGAATTTTATACCTAGCCAAACTGTCATTTAAATTTGAGAACATAATAGTCTTAAAGTAAGTAATTTTAAGATGGCCCCAATGATCTTGGGCCCCTTACATACACACCTGCCATAATTTCCCAGAGTATAAATATTTTACTGCTGTGATGAGTTATGTCAGATGGTATAATTGACTTTAAGAAAGGAATGTTATCCAACCGGGCTTAGTCTAATCACAAGAGCTTCTTAAATCTGAGTACAGAGGACAGAGACAAGGGGAGTCAGAACTTTGAAATAGAGACATACTCCTGCTGGCATGGAAGAAGCCACCAGCAAGTTGTGGAGAGGATGACATGGTGCAGGGAGTGGCAAACAGCTTCTAGGAGCTAGGAATGGCCCCCTGGTCAACAGCCAGCAAGAGAAAGGAGATCTCAGTCCCGTAATCACCAGGAACTACATTCTTCCAACAACCAAAATGAGTTTGTAACTGGATTTTCCCTGGAACTTCCAGACAAGAACTAAACCAATATCTTGTTTTTAGCCACCTGAGCCACTAAGTGGAGGACTCAGACATCTAAGCAGAGCTCCTAACCTACTGAAACGGTGAGATAATAAATTCGTGTGGTTTTAAGCTGCTAAACGTATGGCAAACTTTTGCATAGCAATAAAAATGAATGCAGAAGTCTTGATGCAAAAGTACTGTATTAAAAACCAACTGGAGTTTTCAAATAGAAAGAAAATATTAGGCAATACTTTAAAATTAGAACAAATCAAGAACAGAAAATTATACTATTATTTCACTAACAAACATGCTTGAAGAGCTCCTCAATAAAAGATTAGCTAGTTAATTCCCATTATGTATTTCCAATTTTCCTAAGACTATAATCCTAATGATATATATATAATTATATATATATTTACATATATATAATATAATCCTATATATAGCATTATATATATAATATATATAATTATAATTAATTATAGTTCCTTTTGAGGCACAGCAAGTTACCCAAATTATTGATGTGAAAAAACCCAACCGTTTTACTTTTCTCAGGCTTTATGGGTAGGGATTATGGGAAGGACTGAGCAGAGTTCTCACTCGGTCTCATTTGGTTGCAGTTAGATGTTGGCTGAGACTGTAAACTTCTACCTTTGCCTGATAAATGATGAATTTGAGTGTGGCATGTATTAAGAATTGGCAGAATTTAAAATGTCTCCTGTGATCTGACCAAAATGTCTTTAAAGATTATTGTCTTGTTTGGGACACAAGAATCTTATACACCAGTCAAAGCTGAGACATGATTTTATTGTTCTAGCTACTATCTGCCTTTCTCCCAGAAACAGTGACCGTTATTGCTTCTGTAATAGGTTGGAAGCCCCAGAGCAACACAATCAAAAATTGAATCTGATATGGAAATTTCACACGTTTGTATTACTACCGTTACACCACCTATATACCAAGTGCTACGCATAGTCTTAGTTATAAAAATGAATAAGATAATGTTTCTGCCCTGGTGGAGTTCCTAATCTCGCAGCAGAGAAAAAACATATAGAGCTAACCGCAATTGTACACAACTAATCCTATAATAATTGTAAAAGCAAAGCATTGCGGGAGCACAGAGAAAACTCAACTAAAAGTACCCAGAAAACAGGTAAGCCTTAGTACCATACTTCCGTAGTATTTATGCGTTGAAATTGGACTATATCAATGGCAAAATATAACATAATTTAGAGAACATGTTGTGTATCCTAACCAGGGAGTAGAAAATGTCTACATCTTTTATATTGAAGGAAAATTGTTTCTTGCAACTTCAGTGTATTTGACCATGAGGAAAATAAACCAGTTTTTGCTCTTTCTTGTTTATCATTTGTTTTCTTGTTTATTACTCTGATTTATTATAGTTTAGTCTTATTCCTTTAAAGATGATTTTCCAAAATTCAATTTTCCTAAGATTATTTATTGAGACATGCAGTTTTGTCTACAAAAATTAAATTTTTCTCTCTTTAAAATCTAATATTAACTTCGACCATTATTTGTAATTACCTACTATTTGTGCAATGTTAGTGAAATGCTGTGGGACATCTCTGGATGAAAAATATCAAAGATTTTGCCCTACAAAGCTTATAGTCTTGTAGGAGAGATGGCGGCATGAAAATAGTATATCAGATAAAATAAAATAAATGCCATCAAAATGTTATTGAAAACAAAGTAAATGTGTCACAAGCTTTGATCGTCATTTTTTTTGGTTGCTCCCTGTATCCTCAATGACATAATGCAACTTCAGTTCCTGATTTTGATATATTTGTAATTTCATCCTTTTTAAGAGTTATAACTTAAAACGTGGCTCCAGGTGAGAACACTAAGAGTCAGAGAAATCCATTGTTATATGGTTCAGCGGCAAGATTCTGACACAGTGTTTCACAACATCTATTATCTAGACAAGGTACTGCAAAATTCATGGCCTGTGGTTAAATTTGGCTCACAGATATCTCTTAATGTTGTGATTATTTTTAGCTATATAAGTATTTCAAAATAGTTTCTGACAGAGCATGCCTTCTTAAATATATATATATATTTAAATACATCTATATAACTATATATAATATATATTATATATGTGTGTAAAATATATATATATATATATATGAGTGATTTGGTCATCTTACAATGGCTTAGCCTCCAAAGGCATCTGAGTCTAAAATTCCTTCTGAATCTATGCCCTACAGTATATGCCACATACTGCATGAAATGCAGTAGTGGCAGTTCCCAAAACCTGTTATGTTCTGTTTAGCTTCTGGCTATTTGAACTGCTGCTCCCACTTCGTGGAATAAGTTCCTCCACGTTTCTTTTTTGTTAAACTAAGCATAATTTATTTCAAGACTCAGATACGAATCCCCCTCCAAGGATGTTGGGGCAGACTGGTTTTGCTGTGTCCTCTACTTGTAAGCACTGCATTCTGAATTTATTAAGATATTTAAAAATCTATATTGAAACCATTCATTTCCTTCCAAACAAATTGAGGGCAGATATCATCTCTGCATCTTGGAATGTTAGTGCTGTGCAATATCTCAGACTCATAGAAAAACTTCAGTAACTGTTTATTGAAAAACTATTATTTTGTCAAGTTGTTTAGAGATGACAAAAATTTTATGAGAGTTCAATATTTGTTAGCACTTTCTTAGGAAAGTATTCTAGCATAAGCATGTTCTTTGGATGTGATTCACATTGTACACCTACATGTCTTTGATTATATTTTTAAATCCACTAGGAAAAATAATTATAAATGTAACATATACAAAGTTTAAATGACATTGAAAGGGGGGGAATGAATACAATTAAAAAATTTTACTACCTAAAAACATTTTTGAAAGTATAACTTAATAAAAGTGTATCTAACTGAAAGGAAATAAAATATACAAGAGTGTAGAACAAAGAAACTAGTAAAATTTGTATTAAAGCCCAAAGAATAGTTGACAGTATGACTACAATGATTCAGGAAATTGTCAAGTCGTGATTCTTGAAAACAATAGAGGCATGGCAATTTCCCAAAATTTTCAACAGATTATGGGAGTTAGCAATGACGGAGAGGAGAAAGAAGTAAAATCATTCTAAAAGTCTTGTGAGTATTATGGTGGTCTAAGGTTCTGATTAGTTCCGGATGTTGATAGAAAATACAATCAAATGCATGAATTAAATCTTAAATGTAATCTTTCTTCATCTTATTAGGATGTAAAAATTTCCATGAGATCATCATCTTCATCAGAAGAATGAGAAGAAGTTGGATAACTGAAAAAAATCACAGCTTTGTTATTTAAGCCTAGCTCAGATCACAGAGCAGTGTAATGAACCACATGCAAAAATAAACCAATCCTCCCTAGGAAACAAGAGACCTAAGGCTAATTTCATCCTTGACAGGGCAGAGAGAGGAAGAAGCACCTCCAAGAGACATAGACATCTTTAGAGAGCCATTATCCTACCATGCCACAGATAGGAAATTTCACTGGAGATATGGATTATAAAAGTCAAGTGTAAATGCTAAAAAGAAAAAAAAAACACGTAATAAAAAGATAAAGAATTTTTTGATGAGCATCTTGGCAGACAAACACAGCAGATCACATACTGAACTATAAAACATGTATCAATAAATTTAAAAGTATTAAAAAGATACATAGTGTGTTCACTGATGTAACAATAATAACAGTGATTAAAACAATGACATGTCTAAGAAATCTCAAGATATTTGAAAATTATGCAGCCTCTAGGTCAAAGAAAAAAATCACAAGGAAAATTAGAACACAGATTCAATGAAAAGATAGTGAAAGTAATGCATATCAAACTGTGTGGGATGCAACAAAGAAAGAGTCCTTTGAGGAACATTATATCACTATGAGGCTATGATACAAAAAAGAAAAGGTATAAAATCCATGATCTATTGTTACCAGCTTAAGAAGGTGGAGAAAGAGAGCAAATTACACAGAAAGTGAGGAGAACAAAAGAAATAATAAGAACTAAATCAGACACAAATGAAATGTAAAAGATAAGACTAAAAAACTAATAGAGCATCAACAAAACCAAAGGTTGGTTTACTGAAGATAGTGATAATATTGTTAAATCTGTAGCAAGCCCAATGAAGAAAAAGGACATGAAACCACTAATCAAGAATTGTATAAAGAAACATATTAATAATTATGAAAATATTATAAGGTAATAAAGGGCTATTTAGTATAACTTTATGTCAAAAGTTGACAATTTAAATAAAAGGAATTTCTTTGGAAAGAAACACCTTTCTAAAATTAGCACAAGGGACTGGGCATGGTGACTCATGCCTGTAATCCCAGCACTTTGGGACGCCAAGGCAGGTGATCATCTGAGGTCAGGAGTTCGAGACCAGCCTGGCCCAACATGATGAAACTCTGTCTCTACTAAAAATACAAAAATTAGCCAGGCGTAGTGGTGCATGCCTGTAATTTCAGCTACTCAGGAGGCTAAACAGAAGAATTGCTTGAACCCGGGAGGTGGAGTTTGCAGTGAGCCAAGACTGCGCCATTGTACTCCAGCCTGGGTGGCAGAGTGAGACTCCATCTCAAAAACAAAAAAAGGAAATTGATAATTGCAGTGGTTTTGTATCTGTTAAAGAAAGTGAATTCTTAATTTAAAAACTTACCACAAAGGAAACCCTAGGATCAAATTTTTCACTAGTAAATTTTTATTTCAGAAAATAAAGGAGAAGAGAACACTTCTCAACTCACTCTGTGAGGACAGCATAACATTGACACCCCAACCAATGAAGGTTATCAAAAGAAAACAAAGTTACAGACCGATACCTCTCTTAAGTCTACAAATAACTTATTATCATTTATAATAATTATAAGATTAATTATTAGCAAATAATTTATAAATATACGCACACATCACACAAAGGACAACTAGACAAAGTGGGGTATATCTCAAGAATAAAAGGTTAGATAACCATTCAAAATGAATTAATAGTATAGTTTGTAGTCTGGTAATGTAATGTCTCCAGATTTGTTCTTTTCCCTTAGTCTTGCTTTGGTGATGAGGGCTCTTTTTGGTTCCATATGAATTTTAGGATTGTTTTTTCCAGTTCTGTGAAGAGCGATAGTGGTATTTTGATGGGAATTGCATTGGATTTGCAGATTGCTTTTGGCAGTATGGTCTTTTTCACAATATTAATTATATCCATCCATGAGCATGGGATATGTTTCCATTTGTGTCATCTGATTTCTTTCAGCAGTGTTTTGCAGTTTTCATTGTAGAGAATTTTCGCCTCATTTGTTTAGCATAATCTTAAGTATTTTAGTTTTTTGCAGCTATTACAAAAGGGATTAGTTATTAGTTATTATTGTAAAGGGGATTAGTTATTGTAAAAGGGATGAGTTGTAGTCACCAAAACAGCATGGTACTGTTACAAAAAAAGGGAATATAGGCCAGTGGAACAGAATAGAGAACCAACCCAGAAATAAACCCAAATACTTACAGTCAATGGATCTTTGACAAGTAAACAAAAACAAAAAGTGGAGAAAGGGCACCCTATTCAACAAATGGTGTTGTGATAATTTGCAAGCTACACGTAGAAGAATGAAAACAGATCCTCATCTCTCACCTTATACAAAAATCAATTAAAGATGGATCAAAGACTTAAACCTGAGACCTGAAACCATAAAGATTCTAGAAGATAACTTTGGAAAAACCCTTCTAGATGTTAGCTTAGGCAAAGACTTCATGACCGAGGACCCAAAGGCACAGGCAATGAAAACAAAGATAAATAGATGAGACTTAATTAAACTAAAAAGCTTATGCACAGCAAAAGAAATAATCAGCAACCCACAGAGTGGGAGGAAATCATTGCAAACTATAAATCCTACAAAGGACTAATATCCATAATCTACAAGGAACTCAAATCAGCAAGAAAAAACAAACAAAAAGTGGGCTAAGGACATGAATAGACAATTCTCAAAAGAAGATATAATACAAATAGCCAACGAATATATGAAAAACTACCCAGCATCACTAATTATCAGAGAAATGCCAACCAAAACCACAATGTGATACCACCTCACTTCTGCAGGAATGGCCATAATCAAAAATCGAAAGACAAAAGATGTCGGTGGGGATGTGGTGAAAAGGGTTACGCTGTTGGTGGGAATGTAAACTTATACAACCACCATGGAAAACAGTGTAGAGATTCCTTAAAGAACTAAAAGTGGAGCCACCATTTGATCCAGCAATCCCACTTCTGGGTGTCTACCAAAAGAAAAAAGTCATTATATGAAAACAATATCTACACATGCATGTTTATAGCAGCACAATTTGCAATTGCAAAAGTGAACCACCCCAAATGCCCATCAATAAATGAGTGGATAAAGAAAATGTGATGTATATATACACACACATACACACACACTATATATATATGGTATATATGTTATATATGGTATATATTTATATATTATATATGGTATATATTTATATATTGTATATGGTATATATTTATATATTATATATCTATACAGCATGGAATACTACTCAACTGTAAAAAGAAATAAAATAATGGCATTCGTAGCAACATGAATGGAATTGGAGACTATTATTCTAAGTGAAGCAACTCAGGAATGGAAAATCAAACATCGTGTGTTCTCACACATAAGTGAGAATCTGTGAGGATGCACAGACATAAGAATGATACAATGGACTTTGGGGACTCAGGAAAAGAGTGGGAGGAGAGTTAAGGAAAAAGGACTACACACTGGGTAAAGTGTATACTGCTTACGTGATAGGTGCACCAAAATCTCAGAAATCACCATTAAAGAACTTATTTATCTAACCAAACACCACCAGTTTCCCAAAAACCTATTGAAAAAAATAAATTAATATAATTATCATATTTCATATTGTCCATTCATCAGTCAATGGACATTTCGGTTGTTTCCACCTTTAGGCTATTACAGTACTGCTGCTACAAACATTCACGCATAAGATTTTGTGTGGAAATATGTTTTCATTTCTCCTGGGACTATATAAAGGAGTGTAAATGCTCAATCATATGGTGCTATGGGTTGACTTGTATGCCCAAGAAAAGATAGATGGGAGTCCTCGCCCCTAGTACCTCAGAATGTGACTTATCTGGAAAGAGGTTCTTGGCAAAAGTAATCAAGTTAGAATGAGATCATTAGAGTGAGCCTTAATCCATTATGACTGGTGAACTTCAAAAGAAGAGAAATTTGGACACAGAAATGCAGAGGGAAAAGATGACAAGAAATAAGCAGAACACTTATAAATAAGCCTGGGAACACACGTGGCTACAGAAGCTAGGAAACAGGTGAGGAACAGATTCTCCCTCGCAGCCTTCAGAAAAAAACAACCCTGCCAGCATTTTATTTTTGGATTTATAGCCCCCGGAAATGCAAGAAAATAAATTTCTGTTGTTTAAATCACCTAGTTTATGGTACTTTGTATGACAACCCCAGGAAACTTATACACAGAAACTCTATGTGTAACCATGTGAGGAACTGTTCTTCAGATTGGTTGCATCATTTTACATTCCCATCAGCAGCGTACGAATGTTCTGTTTCTCCACATCCGTTTAACATATGTTATCCACTTTAATATTATCTGTCTTTTTTATTATAACCATCCTAGTGATGGGGAAGTGGCATCATATTGTGGGATTTTAGTTGCATTTCCCTGATGACTAACAATATTAAGCGGCTTTTCATGTGCTTATTGGCCACTTGCATATTTTCTTCAGACAAATGTTTATTCCTATCCTTTGCCCATTTTAAAATTTGGTCATTTATCTTCTTACTGCTGAGTTGTAAGAGTTATTTACATATTATAGATACATGTCCTTTATCAGTCATATAATTTGAAAATATTTTTCCCATTTTCCATAAGTTGTCATTTTACTTTCTTGATAGTGTCCTTCAAAAACCAAAATATTTCAAATTTATTTTTTAATTGAAATAAATTTCAATTTTTTTTTTTTTTGCTTTATTGCTCAAGATTTTGGTATTGTTTTATAATTCATTGCCAAGTCTGAGATCATGAAGATTTACTCCTATGTTTTCTTCTAAGAATTTTATACTTTTTTTTTTTTTGAGACGGAGTCTTGCTCTGTTGCCCAGGCTGGAGTGCAGTGGCACGATCTTGGCTCACTGCAAGCTCCACCTCCCGGGTTCATGCCTCAGCCTCCTGAGTAGCTGGGACTACAGGTGCCCGCCACCACGCCTGGTTACTTTTTTGTGTGTTTTTAGTAGAGACGGGGTTTCACCGTGTTGGCCAGGATGGTCTCGATCTCCTGACCTCATGATCCACCCACCTCGGCCTCCCAAAGTGCTGGGATTACAGGTGTGAGCCACCGCGTCCAGCCAAATTTTATACTTTTAAGCCTTACACTTAGGACTTTAATTCACTTTGAGTCCATTTGTATGTATGATGTGAATTAAGGATCCAGTGTCATTCTTTTACATGTGTCTATCCAGGTGTCCCACAACAATGTGTTGACAAAACTCTGCTTTCACCATTAAATAATCTGGGAACTCTTGTCAAAAATCAGTTGACCACAGAAGCATGGTCAACAATTTTTGGTCTCAGTTCTATACCATTGATCTATGTGTTTACCCTTATTCCAGTATCACACTGTATCCACTGTTGCTTTGTAGTAAATTTTGAAAAAGGGAAATATGAGTCCTTCAACTTTATTATCATTTTTCAAGATTGATTTGGCAACTTTATGGTGCTTGCATTCCATATCAATTTTAGGATCAACTTGTCAGGTTCTATAAAACAAGTCAGCTGAAATTATTGTAATTGAATTGAATCTGTAGATCAATTTGGGGATCATTGCCACTTTAACAGTATTAAAAAGTCATTCAAGTCAAGAACAATGAAAAATTTTTCAATTTATTTAGCTTTTATTTTATTTTTAACAATGTTTTGTAGTTTTCAGATATAAATTTTATACTTCATTTATTAAAAGCAGTTTTCCTAAGTGTTTTATGCTTTTTGATCCTATTTTAAATGAAATTATGTTTTTTTTTTATTTTTGGATTGAGCCTTACAATTTGCTTTTTTTTTTTTTTTTTTTTTTTTTGCAGCTCAAAAAATTTATTTTAATATATTTGTATGTTGAATTTTTTTTTTTTTAATTTATTTATTATGATTATACTTTAAGTTGTAGGGTACATGTGCATAACGTGCAGGTTTGTTACATATGTATACTTGTGCCTTGTTGGTGTGCTGCACCCATCAACTCGTCATTTACATCAGGTATAACTCCCAATGCAATCCCTCCCCCCTCCCCCCTCCCCCCTCCCCCCTCCCCATGATAGGCCCCGGTGTGTGATGTTCCCCTTCCTGAGTCCGAGTGATCTCATTGTTCAGTTCCCACCTATGAGTGAGAACATGCGGTGTTTGGTTTTCTGTTCTTGTGATAGTTTGCTAAGAATGATGGTTTCCAGCTGCATCCATGTCCCTACAAAGGACACAAACTCATCCTTTTTGATGGCTGCATAGTATTCCATGGTGTATATGTGCCACATTTTCTTAATCCAATCTGTCACTGATGGACATTTGGGTTGATTCCAAGTCTTTGCTATTGTGAATAGTGCCGCAATAAACATACGTGTGCATGTGTCTTTATAGCAGCATAATTTATAATCCTTTGGGTATATACCCAGTAATGGGATGGCTGGGTCATATGGTACATCTAGTTCTAGATCCTTGAGGAATCGCCATACTGTTTTCCATAATGGTTGAACTAGTTTACAATCCCACCAACAGTGTAAAAGTGTTCCTGTTTCTCCACATCCTCTCCAGCACCTGTTGTTTCCTGACTTTTTAATGATCGCCATTCTAACTGGTGTGAGATGGTATCTCATTGTGGTTTTGATTTGCATTTCTCTGATGGCCAGTGATGATGAGCATTTTTTCATGTGTCTGTTGGCTGTCTGAATGTCTTCTTTTGAGAAATGTCTGTTCATATCCTTTGCCCACTTTTTGATGGGGTTGTTTGTTTTTTTCTTGTACATTTGTTGGAGTTCTTTGTAGGTTCTGGATATTAGCCCTTTGTCAGATGAGTAGATTGCAAAAATTTTCTCCCATTCTGTAGGTTGCCTGTTCACTCTGATGGTAGTTTCTTTTGCTGTGCAGAAGCTCTTTAGTTTAATGAGATCCCATTTGTCAATTTTGGCTTTTGCTGCCGTTGCTTTTGGTGTTTTAGACATGAAGTCTTTGCCCATGCCTATGTCCTGAATGGTACTACCTAGGTTTTCCTCTAGGAGTTTTATGGTATTAGGTCTAACATTTAAGTCTCTAATCCATCTTGAATTAATTTTCGTATAAGGAGTAAGGAAAGGATCCAGTTTCAGCTTTCTACTTACGGCTAGCCAATTTTCCCAGCACCATTTATTAAATAGGGAATCCTTTCCCCATTTCTTGTTTCTCTCAGGTTTGTCAAAGATCAGATGGCTGTAGATGTGTGGTATTATTTCTGAGGACTCTGTTCTGTTCCATTGGTCTATATCTCTGTTTTGGTACCAGTACCATGCTGTTTTGGTTACTGTAGCTTTGTAGTATAGTTTGAAGTCAGGTAGCGTGATGCCTCCAGCTTTGTTCTTTTGACTTAGGATTGTCTTGGAGATGCGGGCTCTTTTTTGGTTCCATATGAACTTTAAAGCAGTTTTTTCCAATTCTGTGAAGAAACTCGTTGGTAGCTTGATGGGGATGGCATTGAATCTATAAATAACCTTGGGCAGTATGGCCATTTTCACGATATTGATTCTTCCTATCCATGAGCATGGTATGTTTACAATTTGCTTTTTTATATCGACTTCTATCCTGCAATCTTGTTGAACTCATTTATTAGTTCTAATATTTTTTAGTGCATTCCTTAGGATTTTCTGTTATATATGAGATCATGATATCTGCGAATAGAAATAGTTTTACTTCTTCTTATCCAGTCTGGAAAAACAGTTTATTTCCTTACCTTTCCTAATTTCCCTGACTAGAACATCTGATACAATGATGAATAGAAGTGTCAATAGTGGATATTCTTGGTTTTTTCCTGATTTTTCAGAGAAGGAGTCTAGTTTTTCACCATCGGGTATGATCTTAGTGTGGATTTTTTTACAGATGTCCTTTATCAGATGGAGGAAGTTCTCTTCTATTCCTAGTTTTTGAGTGTTTATTTTCATAAAAATATGTATTTAAGATATACAACATGTTTGTATACATACACACAAACACATAGTTAATGATTACTACAATAAAGCAAACAAATACACCTATCTTCTCACATAGCTGCCTTTGTGTGTGTGTGTGTGGCGAGAGCATCTAAAATCTACTCTCTTAGCAAATTTTCCGTAAGCAATACAGTATTATTAACTGTTGTCATCATGCTGTACATTAGTTCTGTAGATTTATTCATCTTACATAAGGGCAACTTAGTACCCTTTGATACTAAGGGTACTAAGTATCAACTATATCAAGTACTAAGTACTTAGTACCAACATCTCTCCATTTGCCCCAAACTTTTGTCTTTGGTAAACACTATTCTATTTTCTTTTTTTGTGCATTTGGCTTTTATAGATCCCACATATAAGGTTGATCATACAGTGGTTTTCTTTCTGTGTCTGGCTTATTTCATTTAGCAAAATTTCCTTTGGGTTAAAAGTTTCAAAATTGCCTTCAGTTTACACCGTTTGTGACAACAAATGGCAAAAACTCACACAACTCAAGAGAAAAAAAACAAAAACACCACCAACAACAGAAAAAAACCTCACGCCTGTAATCCCAGCACGTTGGAAGGCCGAGGTGGGAGGATCACAAGGTCAATAGACGAGACCATCCTGGCCAACATGATGAAACTCCATCTCTACCAAAATTACAAAAATTAGATGGGCATGGTGGCACATGCCTGTAATCCCAGCTACTCGGGAGACTGAGTCAGGAGAATCACTTGAACCCGGGAGGTGGAGGTTGCAGTGAGCCGAGATCGTGCCACTGCACTCCCACCTGGTGACAGAGCAAGATTTTATCAATAAATAAATAAATAAATAAATACCCAACTAAACCAATTAAAAAATGGGCAAATGAGCTGAATAGTATTTTCTTTTTCAAAAAAAGACAGACAAGTGATCAATAGGCATATGAAAAGATGGTAAACATAGCTCATTTCTGTCTGCTGCTGAGTGATATACAATTGAATGAATGTGTGTTTACTTATTCATTTACCTTGGTTTTTTTTTATTTTAGCAATTATGAATACAGCTGCTTATCCATTTGTATGCAGAATTTGTGTGCATTTATGTTTATAAGTCTTCAATTCATTTAGATAATTACCTAGGAGAGAGATTATTGTATCATATAGTAAGAGTATGTTTAGTTTTATAAAATACCGCAAAACTACTTTCTAATATTGGTTTACCATTTTGCATTCCCCTAGCAATGAATGAGAGTTCCTGTCAGTTCAATACATTGCCTGCATTTGGTGTTGTCAGTGTTTTAGGTTTTAGTCATTCTAATAGATATGTAATGCTGTTTTGTTTTAATTTTCCATTCCCTAATGATATACTATATTGGGCATCTTTTTATATGCTTATGGGCCACCCATATGTATTTTTTTGGTGCCGTGTGTGTGCAGATCTTTTGGCCATTTTTTAAATTGGGTTGTTTATTTTCTTGTTGTATGAGTTTTAAGAGTTTTTTTTTATTGTGGATACAACTATTGTATCAGGTGTGTGTTTTACAAATATTTTCTTTCCATTAGCAACTTGTCTTTTCATTTTCTTAACAGTGTGTTTCACAGAGAGAAACTTTTCAATTTCAATTAAGTCTAACTAATCATTATTTTCTTTCATGAATCATATTTTTGCAATTGTCTCATAGTTCTTGGATATTCTGTTCCACCTTTCTAATTATTTTTCTTCTTGCTTTTCGGTTTGAGACATGTCTATTGACCTATCTTCATGTTCACTGATTCCTTCCTCTCATGTGTTAAGCCCATCAAAGGCATTCTTCTTTTTTTTTTTATAGGGTTTTTCATTTCTAGCATTTTGTTTTGAACCTTTCTTAGAGTTGCATCTTTCTGTTTATATTACCCATCTTTTATTACATGTTGTTCACTTTTCCCATTAGATCCCTTAGCATATTAATCATAGTTATTTTAAATTTTCAGCCTGATAACTCCAAAATCTCTACCATACCTGCTTTGTCTTTTTGTCTTTTAGTATGCCTTGTAATTTTTAGTTGAAAGGCATACATAATATATGGGGTAAAAGAAACAGAATGAATGGCCTGGCGTGGTGGCTCACGCCTGTAATCCCAACACTTTGGGAGGCCGAGGCGGGTGGATCTTGAGATCAGGAGATCGAGATCATTCTGTCCAACATGGTGAAATCCCGTCTCTACTAAAAATAGAAAAATTAGCTGGGCACGGTGACACGCGTCTATAGTCCCAGCTACTTGGGAGGCTGAGGCAGGAGAATTGGTTGAACCAAGGAGGCAGAGGTTGCAGTGAGCCAAGATCACACCACTGCACTCCATCCTGGGCAACAGAGCGAGGCTCTGTCTGAAAAATAAATAAATAAACCAAATGAGATAGGCTTTTAGTATGAGGTTTCATGTTTATCTGTCTAGGAGTTAGGTTGTGCTTGCTGTTTGCTATAGCGATCAGTGCCATTTTAAATTTCCTCTAGTGTCCTTGTATTTGTATCCATTGTTGTCTTTGGGTTTCCCTAGCCACTCTGTCTTAGAGTCTGAGCCTTGCAGTTCTTTAAACTGTAATCCTTTGTTATTACACATGAGTTCTATTGATGTGGTGGTAAGGTGTGGGGAAAGTGGAAGCATTCCACAATCTTAGGACTAGGTCTCAATCTTTTGTGGGCATGTTCCTCTGGTCTACAGCCTTCACAATGCTTCTTAGTTTCCTCCCCTATCCCCTTTGAGATAGGAAGTTTTGAGAGGCCTACAGTTGGGAATTTCACTTTCCACAGGTCAGTGAAGCTCTGGTAAAGCCCATGTTTGTTAAGCTCTGGTAAAATATTTTCTCTTAAGGCCAGGCTTTTGTTCAGAAGAACAGAATGCTTTGGGAATATTTCAGAATGGCTACTTGTTCCTCCCCTAACCAAAAGCATGAGGGGATTTTTCTCTATTCTTCACCCTGAGATCCTGATGGGACTCCTGGAGCTAAAACTCATGAAAGTATGAGGGACCCCCAACCCTGTAAGACTGGAACCTCAGTTGATTTTCTCTCTCAATCTAGTCCATACTCAGTCTGTCTTCAGCAATTTATCAATTATCCTTTAAGTCTTCTCACTAGTTGCTGGCTCTACTGCAAGCTTCTGCTCCTGGAATCTGTGATTCTCTGTATCTATCCCTCTGTCCCATTTTGGGGCAGTGGTTTGTACTGTGACCTCAATTCTTTGGTGGATCTAAGAAGAGTTACTAATTTTTAGTTTCCTCAGTGGTTTCCCTTGTTGTGAGGATGAGAAGGACAACTTACAAAATTTTTGCATGTTGAACTGGAAATAAAAATTATTTATTTAAGGTCGTTTTTATATTATAAAAACACAAAACCTTGAAATATAGAAATAACATATCCATCAAGAGTGAAGGATAACTTTATTTACTTTCCAATATAATGAAGATAATGCCTCTTTATTGGGAAAAGTTCAGGCCCGATTTCTTCTAGCCTATTCTAAAAGATGCAGATTGTCTAAGGTTGGGGTTTTACAACTATAACACAGATCTGCTGCATGCATAGCATCCACCTGGGCCCCACTGTATTACCTCATGAAACTTGGAGGTCAGGAGAACACACATCTGTAGATACTCATGTCATGATGCTTACTGTGCTTTAAATAATAGTCTTTTGTTTCTGACTCAGAAAAAAAAAAGCTTTTTTTGTTTAAGCTGTAATTTTTCATTTCTAGGGGAGGAGAAAATTCCAATGAAATAAGTAAATACTTGGTTTCATTCTCTTTTTTGAAAAAAATCATTTCCATAGGTTTTTAGGGAGCAGGTGATATTTGGTTACATGAGTAAGTAAAGTTCTTTAGTGGTGATTTGTGAGATGTTGATGCACCCATCACCCGAACAGTATACACTGAACCCAATTTGTAGCCTTTTATCTCTCAACGTCCCTGACCTTTCCCCCAAGGCCCCAAAGTCTATTGCATAATTCTTATGCCTTTGCATTCTCATAGCTTAGCTCCCACTTTTGAGTGAGAACATATGATGTTCGATTTTCCATTCCTGAGTTGCTTCACTTAGAAAAATAGTCTACAATTCCATCAAGGTTGCTGCAAATACCATTAATTCATTCCTTTTTATGGCTGAGTAGTATTCCTTTATCTATCTATCTATCTATCTATCTATCTATCTATCTATCTATCTATCACAGTTTATTTATCCACAGTTGATTGATTGGCATTTGGGCTGATTCCATATTTTTGTAATTGTGAATTGTGCTGCTATAATTTTCTATCAGAATCCAGGAAACTATGCCAAGCTAACTTCTTTGCTTGTAAGTAGGGTCAAATCCCAGACTTATCACAGTTCTTGATATGTCTATCCACCAAAAATGACTTATATAAAATTATTTATTGCAGTTTTGTGC
Source organism: Macaca nemestrina (assembly GCF_043159975.1). Taxonomy (NCBI): domain Eukaryota; kingdom Metazoa; phylum Chordata; class Mammalia; order Primates; family Cercopithecidae; genus Macaca; species Macaca nemestrina. Next base: position 47,847,176 of record NC_092127.1, on the reverse strand, counting down.
ATAATAGCATACATTGGGAAATGAACTATTAAAAAGCAGGTGAATAAATAAATGTTGGTATTTCATACAATGGAATACTGCTTAGCAATATAAATGAATGAATTATTTGTGTATATACATATAATAACATGGATGAAAATCCCCAAATTATGCTGACAAAATTGAGGTAGACATAAAAGGGCACCTGCTTTGTGCCCCCATTTATATGAAATCCTTGAATTACCATGATTAATGCATGGTTATAGAAACCAGAACAGTGTTTGTTTCTATGTAGCAGACATTGACTGCACAGTGCCAGAGATGATGGAGATCTTGATAGGGATGCAGCTGATATAGGTGCATTTTCAAAACAGATCATACTTTATAAGAAGTTCTAAACTCAGTATCCATTTTGCAAATAATTTGAAACAAATTTATTAAAGTTTCACTCTTAAAAGAAACACGACTAGTTGTTAATGGCATGTGTGCACTAATTGAGCAATGCACAACTTGTTAAACTTTGAAATCGGATTGAACACTGCTACTTTCTCCTGTTTCACATTGATTATCCTGTGGTACTTTCTTTTTATCATTTCAACCTAGAAAATTCAATGAGTTTCACAAAGATATAATGTCACCAAAGGGAATTTAACATTATTTAGAGTTGAAACTGAAATGCCTTGAGCTAATAGTTCAAACAGTGTCTGAGAGATATCAGAAGTCAGTGTATTTCCTTTGAACAATTTGAACATTTCCCTCCCCTCACCTTTGTGTGTTTGTAACAGTAGACCAAGCACATTGGCTCCATAATATGAAAAATACAGGATTGGATGGTTTGCAGGGCTTTTTCAACTCTGAAATGCTTTAATTCTATGTTGAGAGGAGATTTTTATAATAAGAAGATGTTCTGTCTTTACAGCAAGCATATTTAAGGGCACCATTACATTTTGAATTCTGAATTATTCCTAATGAAAGATATTGATATGCAGCATAGATAGGAGTAATGATTTGAATCCAGACATATACGGATTTTGCATCCACTACTTACTATCTGGGGACCAGAAAGTCAGTTAAATTCTCTGAGCCTCAGTTTTGTCAAGTGTAAAATTAAGATAATGTCATACATACCTCACTGCAGTGCGGTGGAATGAAAACAATACATGTAAACCTCTCAAGCAAGTTCGTAGCACATTGTTAGTGCTCAAGAAATGTCATCTATTAAAATAACATTTTTATCACTCATTGAGTTTGGAGGATTTTTTTAATATGATGAGTTTTTTCTAAACAAATAAAGGAACTCATAATGTCAAATATATCACTCTATTAAATTAGGAGATGCAGACTAAAAGTAAAAATGTATGAACCAGCTTAAGTAACTCTTAATCACTTTTCTGACTACTTTCTGTCTTGCTTAACAAAACATATCAAATTTTAAAAACTTAGTATATGTTAATTCCATTTATTGTGCATAAGAATATTCAGAAAATTATATTTATTCTGTTTTCCAGTTTTTTTTTTCTGGGGATTAGAAGATGGCATGGTCCTAAGAAATTATTGCCCACCTTGGTAACTTATTTTCAACACTTAAAAAAGAAATGTTTATCCCATTAATCACATTATTTATATATGAGCTTGTATTTAATAAAATTACATTTAATATGACTTTCTATTCATCAAAATAAAGGGCAAAGGATAAAATCCTCTGTTAAGTTTTTTGTATTTTTGCTGTTTGAACTTCTGGTCAGTTTCTGAAGCTTTCCACCCTATATCTGTCAAACAGTTATTTCTCAATTTGAGCAAAATAGATCTTGAAAATTATGGCATCTCTACCTTCCCTTCTGAATGCATAACAGAACTGGGAAAAGGATGGAGGAAAGAAGGGAGAGAGGGAGGGAGAGAGAGAAAAAAAAATCGACTTACACCAATATTACAAATATCTATTCAAAGGTAAAAGAGAAAACTTGTTATGCTGGTTATTTTCATACTTATCAGTTTGCAAATCATTTGTGATACTTGTGCCCTGTTGGAAGAGTTGATTCATATATCAATTTTAGAAAGTTCTTGAGTCAAATCATAACTACTAGATAAGCTTCAGATCTGGCTGAAGAAGTAGAATTAATGTCACATTTCACTACTTTTGCCATTGAGAGACATACGTTTACCACAGGCTTAAGTACATGATATTTCTTGAGTAGTATTGTTCCTCTAAGCTCTGGCTTCACTGAATAGTAAGGGTAACAACAAAGCGCTGGAACATAGCCAGTCACTGGCACAATAGCAGTGTTGGCAATAGCACTCTTGTGGTTCAGCTGTGGCAGGGATTGTAGACTACCCAAGAAATTGTAGAGACATGATCGCTTCAAATTCAGCAGGCAGAAGACACTGTGTAGGACTGAGTGAAATGAATCTACACACTTAAGCACAGGAAATTGGAAAATAATAGTAATGACCAGAGTAAACTAATATTCTTGACATGAAGTTATTGGTTTGAGATCCAACAAAAAGAAACCTACCTACTTACTCCAAAGGAAAGCAATAGTATCCTGCAAGGAATTGATGAATTTCTCTCTAAAATCTTGAAGAATTTATCTACGTGTTTATTGTGCATTTTCCTCCACCTTTGCTCTTTCAATTGTCCTGTAAAGGGGGTTTTCCCTACCTATTTCCCTGCCTCCACTGTGGACCAGCCTAGAAGCAAAACCAATTACTCAGAGGAGGCATTAGTGCACAGAAAGATTATAATATACTCTTACAGAGTCTCATTCTCTTACTTACAAAAACTAAATATGAATGAAGTAAGGTAAGAAGGCAGGCAGAACTGAAAGAAAGGACTTGGCCAAGAAATGAGAGAGAGAAGATATTGTTAGAAAGAGACTCAAAATTGAGCAATTTATCAGTGGAGACTTTCCCTGTAATCCATCATCTGTGTCCAACTTTCTTTCCAACAATCCTAGACTTTTGTATAATAATCGGAGTGGGGAAATATCTTAGGTGAGGAAAATTCATGAGCAAGGCGCAATTAAACAGGATCTGCTGGACATTTCTCTTTGCGTCTATGCAATGGTTAACATTGAAGATTAAAAAATCTTCATGTTAAGTCACTAGTTTGAAGCACCGTTATGAGTTCTAGGAAATTGTGAAAAATTCTGCAAGAAATCATTTAAGTTCTGTGTAAGAATTTTAAAATAGCAATTATATAAATTAATGTGATCTAGAGATTGATGAAATTTCTCTGGAGCCAGGAATGAAGCAAGAGCACAAGCCTAAGAAGTAATTGAACACTGAGGGTCCTCACTGACCCCGGCTATATGATCACTGGTAGCTTAAAGCTTTAGTTTTAATGATTGTTTAAGAGAGAGTTAAAGACAAAGATAGGGCCATTGCATAGTGCGGAATTCAACTAAAGACCTTTGTGAAAAGCCCAGACTTACAAAGACCTAAGTCAAAGAAAGGATTAAATAAGATATTCTCTGATTAGGATTTGCTTTGGGTGAAGAGAGAAGTAGTAGTCTTCCTAAAATATTTTGGGCCATATGTCTGTTCTTCAGTGGGCTTGCATCCTTAATTCACACTATTTGCAATTAAATAATTTTAATTGAAAGAAGATCTAAGTCTGTAGCTTTCTAGGCCATAGAAAAAGTAGGTAAATTCCTTCTTGATAAACACACCCTCACATCAAGCTTCAACAAATTCCCAGAGAGTTTTAATAAACATATGTTCAGAATTAGAGATCATAAAAGCTCCCAAAAATAAATTAGGCATTGTGAAAGAGCAACATCATCAGTATTAGAATTATTACAAATATAATCTGAGTATGACTAAGCTTATATGAATAAAATATGGAATAAAAACATGAGTAAAGACCAAGCATCTATCAAAGATGAATAGGCATAGTTGAGAAAAAGCAAATTGAATCTTTAGAAATAAAAATATAGTTAGTGAATTAAAACTAAGTTTGTGGTATAGCAGCTTAAAAGAGAACTAATGCCACAGAAGATATAAATGCAAAAAACATATAGCTGATGCCCAGAGAGATAAAATCATAGAAAAGTATAAATATGAGGCTCAGAAACATGAAGATGCTGAGATAGTTCAGCATGTATCTGTCAAAGTTCTGGAGAAAATAATACACTGAAGGCAGACAATATTTTATTGGATAATGGTCAAGAATTTCCCAAAACTAATTAAGTCGTGCTGAGGGATACTAACAAGTCTCAAACAGAATAAATTTTCATACCTAGATATCAAACTAGAAAAGCTGCAGAGCACCAAATAAAAAAGTAAGTGCTTAGAAAAAGCAAAGATAAAGGATGATTTACAAACAAAGTAATGAAAACTAAATTAACATTTGGCTTCTCAACAGACTCCCAGAAGTCACTAGAATTTTATTTTCTAAATGCTGAAAGTTTATTTCAACCTAAAATAATATACCCTACAAAAACAACTTTCGAGAAAGTCAACTTAAAGACACTTTTATAAATAAAAGGTCTATCACCAACAGATTCTCCCTGAAATGGTATCTAGAGGATATACTTTAGGAAAGAATATACTTTAGGAAGAATATAATTTAGAAACATCTTAGAAAGACAGTCTGAGATATATAAATAAATGAGGAACAAAGGGAGGTAATTGGAGAGGGCTTACAGGGAGCTTCAATAGCCTAGGAAATATTGTATTTCATTGTATTATTATTTATTGTGTTATATATGTTTTTATATGCACCAAATGCTTCATAATTTTAAAAATGGATGAAAATTATCATCCCATCCCAGTGGAAAAAAATACATTTATATAACAGAAACAGGGGCATATTACCCAAAAAATCCACAGTGAAAAACAAATCTCTGGTAATAACTTAGAAAAGGAAGCAAAGCAAACAAATATTATTGACAACTGTTTGAACAAACTGTGTTAGACAACTGTTTCCCCCAAAGTATTTAAAGAGATGTTTTCAAGAAATATGCGTATCTGACACATGTAAAGAACAGGTCAAGGAGACAACATAATCAACTAGGAAGTCATGGGAATTGTGTAGAGGAAAAATTGACCAATGAAATAGCAATAATAGAATGGCCCTTGCTAGAAAATTGATACAGAAAATTGCATCCGTGAGCTGAAGACAAATTTCAAAGTTCTTTTAGAATGAAGTACAAAATAATAAGGTAAAGAAAGTAATGAAAGGACGATAAACATGAAAAACAGAGCAGAGCTACAAGTAAGAAGATTACAGATAGTGGTGTGAAAGAAAGCAGATAGAACATCCACAACATATTTATTGAGTGCCTCCTATTTGCAGGCTCTGGGATAATACAAGCATATGTCATACCACTTACTATTATACTAACATGTAAAGTTAGCATTATTTCTCCAGTTATGGATATTAAGCCACAAAGAAGTTACTTGTTAAAGATCACATAGTTGGAATTTGAACCTAGGTTTTTCTAGTTCAAATGTTTGAACTGTTTATTGTTTTAAATAATATCAAGGAAGGTAAACTTCTAGTTAACTTACTTCGGATTAGAGAAGAAGTCATTTTGTGTTCATAACAGACAAAATATTAGTGCATATAAAAATATTAAAACTTTTTGCTCCAAATAATACAGCATATAAATCTTATACATATATATCTCATAACATATACATCAAAGGAAAATGGATAAGGAATATAATTTATGTGTGAATAAAAATGTCTAAAATCAAATCAACAATTACTGGATTCATCAAAATTGCAAAAGAATAAGCCTCAAAGTCAAGAAGATTTAAACAAAACTATATGTATAGTTTGATATTAGAATATGTAATATACTATTATAAAATGTTAAAGGAAAAATGTAATGTATCATTTATATAAACCAAAGGAGTTCAATCACAAGGTAATCTCTGTTGTACTATAAAGGCACTTAATAGCTAAACCCCCTTAATAATAAAACGTCTTATTAAATGAGAATATGCTGACTCCTTTCATGAAAAGAATATTTTTCTAACCAACAGCCAAAACTGCATTTAAGGTTAAAATACCAGAATCATTCTCAAATCAAGAAACAAGTCACCAATATTATTTTTTTAAAATATTCTAAAATTGTAGTCAATTCAGTAAGTGTTAAGAAAGTGGCTGGGAGCACAGTGGCTCACACCTATAATCTCAGCTCTGTGAGAGGCTGAGGCAGAAGGATCACTTGAGCCCAGGAGCTGGAGACAACCTTGGGCAACATAGTGAGACCCCATCTCTACAAAAAATCAAAACAATTAGTTGAGTGTGGTGGCATTTGCCTGTAATCCCGGTGACTTGGGTGGCTAAGGCAGGAGGGTCACTTGAGCCCGGTAATTTGAGGCTGCAGTAAGCTATGATTGCACCACTGCACTCCAGCCTATGCAACACAGCGAGACCATCTCTTAAAAAAATTAAAAATAATCTTAAAACAGAAAGTGTTATATATAGCTTTATAAAGTATACTGAATTATGATGATATGCAGATGGCATAACTACTCTTATTAAAAAATGACTTCTAATTCAACTAATTAGAATGTTTTCTATTTCTAAATATTGGCATGGTGCAGGGAAATGGGCACTCTCATGTAGTGTAATATGGGGCAGTAAATTTATTTAAAAAATTTATTGACATAAATTAAGAGCTTTGTGTTTTTAACTACTTGGACTCTATCCTAAAAATTGCCAGATCTATGCAAAAATATGTATATACAAAGATCATTACTATGTTGCTAATTAATATTACAAAATTGGAATATATCTAAATGTCCAAGCAACAAAGAATGCTTAATTAAAAATACTACACGTTCACTAAATTTGGATTTGGAAAGATGTCAAATAATGTGGAATGCTAATTTCTTAAGTGGAAAGGGTATATAGTATTTTTATACTATGAAAAATATAATTTAAAATAAATTTTAAAAAGACTCTCTATATCCAGTATGATCACCACAAAGGAAAAGGCTGATGCTATACTTAACATTTATTAACTTTTAGTGATATGATTACAGTCATTTCTATGTCTGTCTTTATGTATTTCTGTATTCAATTCAAATAGTAAGGGGATTAGGAGAAGAGAGAGAGAAAAAGGGGTTTCTCAGACCAAGACTATATTTGATTACAATCATTGCCATTAGCAAGAAACAATGTATAAATCAGGGAAGGTTGCTAGGTAACAGAAGCAGCACACCCTGGTGGTGAGCTGCCCATTCATGCACTCTCTAGGGAAAAGGATATCTTGAAAACACAGTTATTTAATTGGGTCATTGAGTATCAGGACATTTGATATTATAAAATCATAATGCTATTAAACATTCAAATTATATAACACAATCTTGGATGAAGCAACTAAACCATATTAAATTTGGTGAATTTAATGTGCATGACAGCCAGACAGCTGGCTTCTCCTGGTGAAAGCCTGACTTCAACATGTTCACATCAATGAAAATGTTATCAAGTAGATGATCGTAAATTAATTCTCACAAAACTTAGAATGTATGGTATGTTTGTCCTCATTTTATAAATTGGAAACTGAAGATATAAAATGGACTTCTTCTCACAGAGAAATTAAATGGTAAACCCAGTGTTTGAGCATAGATCTTTCTTTTCCCAAAGTCCCATATTTCCTACTGTATTGTGCACTCCTTAAGGACAGACCCATATTCTTACTGTCTATCATGAGCCATGCATTCATCTCTAATCCTAAAACTAGCACCACAAGGTAGAGATTATTTTAAAATGAACACACACACACACACACAGAGTTCTTTTCAACCTATTCCAACTCTGAGACATTTATGTGTTTGACTTCTGAGAGCCTAACCATCTCTTAGCTTGCACACTATCTAAATGAGGAAACAGGAAACTCCTGAAACTGCTTGAGAGTAAATGCAGCTGACCCTTGAACAATGTGGGCGGTAGGCCCACAGATTCCCTGTGTAGTAAAAAATCTGCATATAACTTTTGACTCCCCAAATACTTAACTGCTAAGTATAGAATGATCCATTTTGTAAGTCATCAAAAGCAGTCTTGAATCATTGGAACTCTTCTGCCAGATTGTCTAATGTCAATTTGATTCTGATGCTGCTTCTTCTATGTCATCTTCCTCATCATCTGGCAGTGGTTTAGAAGGACTCGCCTCCATGAAGTCTATTCTGTTAATTTCTCTTGTGTGGTGTCTATTAGCTGTTGAATTTCTCCAAGATCCATATCTTGAAATCCTTCACTCCACCTTTGTTTTTTGGTGTTTTTTTTTCTCTTTTTTTCTTTTTTCTTTTTTTTTTTTTAAATTTTGCCATATCTACATATCTCTTTTGTGATTTCCTGGATTGGCTTTATTATAAATCCCATGAGGTCATGCAACATCTGAACACAGTTTTCTCCAGCAGGAAGTTACTGTTTCAGGCTTGATGGCTTTCATAGCTTTTTCTATGGCAACAATGCAACCTTCAATGGTGTAATCTTCCCCAACTTTCATGATGTTCTCTCTACCAGGATCCTCTCCCAAAGCATTGACAATCCTTTTCTTAGAGTAATGTGCATAATGAGCCTTAAAGGTCCTTATGACCCCTGATCTAGAGGCCGAATTACATACATTGTATTTGGGGTCAAGTAGAACACAATGATACCTTCAGTGTTGAACTAATGGGGTTCTGGGTGGCCAGAGCCATTGTCTGATATCAAAAGAACTTTAAAAGGCAATTTCTTACTGCCAAGGTACTTTTTGACTTTAGGGACAAAATATCAATGAATCCAGTCCAGAAAAGGGTTTCTCCTTGTCCAAGTCTCCTTATATGAGCAAAAGATTGCCAACTGGTGGTTATCTTTTCCCTTCAACATTCAGGAATTAGCAGTTTTATAGATAAGGACAATCCTGATTATAACCTCAACTACATTTACCCAAAACAATACAGTTAGTCTATTCCTTCCCGCCTTAATTCCTGGTGCTTATTTCTCTTCTTGACTAATAAATGTCCTTTGTGGCATTCTTTTTTTTCCAGGATAGGACACTTTTATCTTCGTTAAAAACCTGTTCAAGCAGATACTCTTTCTCCTTAATGATTTTATTACTGGCTTCCAGGAACCAGTATGGTGCCTCTTGCTTGGCAAAAGCTGCTTCTCTTCTCGTCTTGATACTTTTTAAGCTCAGCCTCTTTCTAAAATGATCAATCCATACTTTGCTGGCCTTAAATTCTCCAGCTTAGAATCTTCACCTTCCTTTTGCTTGAAGTTGTCGTATAATGGCTTCGCCTTTTCTTGAATCATATTAATGTCTATAGGTATGCCTTTCTTATAGTAATACAGCACCTACATAAAAGCTGCATTTTCAATATGCGATAAAAAAGGATTTCACAAAAACTACAAGGTTTTTGTGTCTCCTGGTGTAGCACAGTGGTCCTTGTCCTTATGTTGGATTCATTTATCTTAAAATGACAGGCAACTGAAGCTGCATACCTCAGTCTGTGGTACAAATCAAGCAATTCAACATTTTCTTATAATATCATGACTTCTTTCTTTTTGTGGGGGAACACTTAGAGCATCATTACTGGCACCTCCTATGGGTCCCATGGTGCTATTCGAGTTTAAAGTGGGGCGCTAAACACTGAAAAATACTCAAGAACTGTAAGAGATCATTTTTTACTTTGATTTGCAATTTACTGGACAGACAGAACTGCTCTCGTGGAGATAATAAGCATCACAGGGCTTTTTAAAGGGATACTTGATCACGCTGCAACAGCAGCAGGAGGTGACTCTAAAATTATTATAGTATTACAATATGTAATGTAGTTATTTTGTGCAGTTATGATTTAATAGTGCATTTTTGTATTTGTTAACATTTTTTCTCAGCTGGGAATGCACTATGAATGGTCTGCGTTTTTTTGCATAAGTTGTGATAAATTTTAACATTTTGTAATAGATTTCTGTATATTTTAGTGGCAAATGATAAAATAGACTGGTCTTTGCATACATTTTTTGCATTCATGACATACCTAAACTTTTCTTAAGTTTTTCAATATATCTAGGCTACACAGTTTATCTGCAAGGTTTCTCAAATTGTCTTCAATTTCAGAAGTTTTTCCAGTCTATCAACTGAAAAACATTTGACCATTTTTTTCCTTTGAAAATCAAAATAGCATTTTATTACCTATTGCTTTCTATGTTAATTTAAAAAGCTATCAAATAAAATCTATGTTTTGCTGCTTATTTGGGGACATTTTGTTGGAACTTCAGATGTAAATATAGCTTTTTCTTCAAATATTAAAGACTGTTGAATTCAGGCTACACAGACAATCAGAGAGTTCAATTATAAGGCTGAATGCTCTGTAAGTTTCTGGGGGAAAAAAATGTACATTTTACACTACTTTGAAGTAATGTCACAAAATCGTTTTAACTGACTGTTTTTTTCTATAGTTTTTCTATAGTTATTGGTTTGGTCCTTAAGAAAATCTATGAAAATCAGCCGGTCACTGTGGCTCATGCCTGTAATCCCAGCACTTTGGGAGGCCAAGACAGATGGATTGCCTGAGCTCAGGAGTTCGAGACCAGCCTAGGCAAGATGGTGAAACCCCCTCTCTACTAAAACAGAAAAAATCAGCCAGATGTGGTGGCAGGCACCTGTAATGCCAGCTACCCAAGAGTTTTAGGCACAAGAATTGCTTGAACCCGGGAGACGGAGGTTGCAGTGAGCCAAGGTTGTACCACTGTACTCCAGCCTGGGCAGCAAAGCAAAACTCTGTCTCCAAAAAAAAAAAAAAAAAGATATGAAAATCAATGTGTGTGTTTTTGTTGAAGCATAAGAGGAGTTAAAGAAATGGTACATTATACTTTTCTTCACATCCCTATTTATTAATTCATCCTATAATTTGATAACAGTTTATTCAATGTTTGTATGTATGAGGCACTATGATTGGCATCAAAAATTTCTAAAAGAAAAGAAAAAGTACTATGGAGTTCTCTAGCCATATGTTCTTTGGCACGTTATGTAACCTGTTCGAATCCCAGTTCTGTCACATGTATATTGAAGATAATAATTTCTACCATGTAAAGTTTAGATGTAGGCTTAATAATGATGCATATCAAGCCCCAGGGCCATGGAGTGAGAATTAGCATATGTCAATTCTTAATAGTATATGAACCAATCCTCAAAATATTAGGCGAGATGAGACTTTGCAGATAATTAGTGATGGGTTCAACTATTGAATTCACCTTTAGTTTTGTATTATCCTGGGCAAGTTCATTTCAATTCTCAGTATCTAAATTAATGAAGTACCCACTTAGGCAAAATAGATTTCAGAATGGGCTCACATTAAAGTGTTTCACAATTTTATATTTTTTACATTATATTATGCTGATACCAAAAAACAGTATCTTATCTTAGTAGTCTATGTTAGTGAGACAAGTTCATATGACTCATGGTACTTGCTTAAGTGGAGTAAAGTGTTAGGGCCTTTAATTGATGAAGATTCCTTTTTTTCCTCTAGTTTTGGACTACAGAAGAATTAGCACACATCTGGTGTGAAAATTTTCACAAACAATCATAGAAAGTCAATTAAAATGATATTCTGATATCATTTCAAAGCAATTGTGATAGAGAATTCCTTTTGTGTAGGAAAGCCTTTTGTATAGGACTATGTGCAAACCACTGTTGCCAGTTTTGTTCCACCTACAGAAATAACAACACATTACAAACTTCTTAGTAGGAGCAGTTATGTCAGATGTTGTCCCTTTGGAAAGGAGGAATTATATCTTATGCTACTTCTATATAGTCCGTGGCATGTAGTAGATTCTTAATGCAGAGTTAGTAAGTGATAGTAAAAGGATGATTTGATAACGTTAGTTTTGGGTCTGTCAAAGCCTACTTCTAATCCACAAATCTTTGCCTTCCTAAACTAAGTGTAGGTATTATAAACCAAAAGATATCTGAGACAGGTCTGAATCAATTAAGAGGTTTATTTTGCCAAGGTTAAGGATCATGACCTGTGACACAACCTCAGGAGATCCTGAGAGCATGTGCTTAGGTTGGTTGGGTTACAACTTGATTTTATACAATTTGGGGAGACCGAAGTTGCAGGCAAAGACATAAATCAATCCATTTAAGATATACATTGGTTTGGAATGGAAGGACAGGACATCTTATAGAAGGGGACTTCTAGATTATAGGTGGATTCAAAGATTTCTGACTAGCAACTGAGTGGAAGGGTCAAGCTCTATCTGAAAAATTGAAGTCGGCTTTAGTTAAAGTAAGCAAGAGTTAGTGGGGGTGGTTGTGGAAGCCAAGGTCTTGCCATGTATATGAAACCTTAAGGTAGCAGACTTCAGAGAGAATAGAAGTCAATGTCACTTACTGCACCTTAAAAGATTTCAGAATCCCTGGAAATAGCTAGATAGGGAAAGAGATTCTCTAAATAATGTAAATTTCACCCACAGGAGATAGTTTTTCAGGACTCTTAAAAATATGTCAAATAAATATATTTTGAGAAAAAATACTCTGATTTCTTTCAGGGCCTGCTATTTGTCATGTGACATTATACCAGAGTCAGGCTGGAATAAGTTTCTTATTGCTACAGACTCTGTTCTGTCAGTCTTAAGGTCTCAACTGTAATGTTAATACTGGTCAGTTGTATCTAAAAATCCAAAAGGGAAATGGAATAATGAAGCATGTCCAATTCCTCTTCCCATCATGATCTGAACTAGTTTTTCAGATTTCTTTGGAATCCCCTACATTGAGAGGGGTCTCCATTCAGTCAGTTAGGCGGCTTAGAATTTCATTTTTGGTTTACATTCTCTCCCTTCTGGCCAAAATTTGCCAGAGGTAACATCAACGGCCGAACTTTTATTTTGTCCCATAGCATTGCCGAGATGGTGTGGCTGCTTGCCCCAGGTCCATCCTGACCCTCAGTGGGACCCACATGGTCAATGGACTTAGAGACAAAAGACTGATAGCTAATTTAAGTGTTCTAGGTCACATGGGAGTGGAAGTGGGCAGGCATTCATCAACGCTTAGAATTATTTAAACCATGTAAAACCCAAATGCAAAAGTCAAGGTTACAAACGTGGCTTATCTGTAACTTTTATGCATTGAGCTACCTTAAACTTGATTTTAGCTACAGACTTGTAGCAATCAGCTATACAGAACATAAGCATTTTGTTAAAACCATTTTAGCTAAGGAAATTAGAGATTTTGGTTATGCCACTGTGCTTTTGCAGTCTTTTTGGTAATTTTTCCTGAGGTGGTTGAAAACATTTTTTATATATATTTGCATAAATGTCATAACTGAGAGCACTACACCCAGGAGACTTTATTACCAGGTATCTGGATATCCTCTCAATACTTTTTCTTTAAATTCAATGGGAAGCAGGGAATTCTTTACAGTTGGGATGAATGGAAAGGGCCATGAAATGTCCCAGGAGGTAAAGTCCCTCATTTTGCCAGCTGTTTTGGCATCTGTTTGCCTGTCCTTGATTTGGGGGGCCTGGACTAATTCTCTCCCTCAAAATCAGCCCTTATGATCTCACATGCCCACATTTTCCGTGACAGTTCCTGGATTTAGAGGGAAGGAGCTCATATAGTTTTAGCAGCAGGGTGCTAACAATGAAAACAGATAAGGTCCAGTGGGATTTAAAAAAAAAAAGGTAATCTTTGTTGTATTACCCAATTTTGTAGGCTATATATAGAATTAGCAACATTTTAAACAAAAAGGACATGACATAAGCCCTGCCTAAATCTGACAATGACAGGAAAAGGAAATACATGGGTAGCTAAGCATTTAAATGATCTAATATTAAGGCATAAACAAATTATATTAATTTAGACAGAGGAAAAATTATTAAATGAGTACTTATGTCTTTGCATACAGTTCTGGTCCAATGTCATATGGAAGCAAACTATTTTGACTGCCATCTTTTTCCCAGTTTGAAGATGAGGCTTTTGTAAACTTGAATTTGGTGCCAGATACCAGAGTTGACGTTTAGGATTCAGTAAGAGTCAGTGCCCCCTTTTAGAGAAGATAGGGGTACCCAGGAATTAAAGCCCTGCAACTTAGCAGCACAAAGGTTAGTTAAAAATATTTCATAAAAGATCCTTTTTATTGGAGCTGGAGGGAGTCTCAACTGATAGCTAATCATCAGGCTGGAGGTGGTAATACTGGAGTTAATGACTTAATTGGAAGCTGTAGGAAGATTTTATAACTTTGAGGTGATTAATTTTTATAGTTTCGATAAGTCTCCAACAATAAATCTAAATCAGAGACTAAATTTAGGATTTTCTTTTGAGGATGTTTCTTAAAGATGTTTAAAGGCCCAAAACAAATTTATTAAAACAGGTCATTGTAGAATAATAGCTATTCATTTAACTAAACGGATAATTGAAATACTTCAAAAGAGATAAAGGAAGTTCACATGGATATAAAACTTTAATCCTTTTAAAGTTTAGCTTTTTAATTAATTTTTAAAAACCTAATGAAAACAATACAGACATTAATTTGATAAAATGTGAAATATTTATTTCTTAGGCTAGTTACAAACAAACAAAAAAACAAACAAAAACCCTGCTGCAGTGATTGTTTTTCCTTATGGGAAGCCCATTTGGATAACCTGAAAGCTAAACCTGCTGAAAAGTAGGTAGGTTTGTACTTTAGTCTCTATTTTTTAACTGGACCACTGAGCTCAGGGCAGAGCCCACAGAGAATTCTCGGTCACCCAAAAGAGAGAAAATGCCATAAGACCTGGCCATGTTATGTTCTTACAGTGCAATTTGTTATGAAGACATTTCTCTAAGTGTTTAAACTGTACCCTTTTTTTAATTTTAAACATGCAAAGGGTACCCCCTATAATAATAACTATTTAAGCAATTGCCATTAGCTGCCTCTAAAAGTATATTTCTTACCTCGTTATTACACACACCAAGGTTAAACATTTTTTCATAATGCAAAGTAATTCCCAGTACCCTCAAAAGTAAAAAATATCATGTAATGCAGTACAAAAAGAGAGAAGAAGTTTTTCTGTTTTGTTTTTTTGTTTTTCTGCTTTTTCTGTGACCTCAGTGGAAATCTGTTTGCTTATAACTCTTGGTATCCCATGAGGAAAAACAGACTTCTCATAAGTAGAGGAGTCTAGTCGCCCACTGCTCCCACTGCCTCCTTTCCCACCCAGCCCCCAAGGGATCCAAGGCTGCCAGAAATTCCTTTCTTCTTTCTAGGTCCCTCATGGGGTAGAGGTGGCAAGAAGGAGGAGAGACAGGCAGAAGTAAAAGGAAGAAATGGAACTTAGTTGACTGAGGAGAGAAAAAAAGCATAAAGAAAAAAAGCATACACACACACACACACACATTGGATATTTGCTATTAATTAAGCTGACCTTTAACCCTAGAGCTCTTAAAAAAAATCCTTTTAAATCTGTTACTATCTTATCTTAGCTGGGACAAACAGCTGATACTTCAAAAGTAGCACAAATATCAAACCAGCAAGGACTTGATGTAAGAACCAAACCTAGGCTGTCAGGGTGAAAAGGGCAAATCTTAGCTATTGAACTGCAACATGAGGTGGCTGCCATTGCTCTTTCAGTTTAGGCTTCGCTAGCAAAAAGTGGCCTTGCTGGGTACATGAAGTCCCCCATGTACTCAAATGTTTTAATTTTTCTTTTTGCTGGACTCTTTTTCCCTTCCCCCCGCCTTTGTTATGCAGCTGTGGGAATTTCAACCAATTTAGAGGCCTTGTTCCCCCTAATTTGAGACTTTGCTTCAGATATGACCAAACCTGGTACAGTTGGTCAAACCCAATGAGAGAAGGGCTGAAACAACAAAAGGCAACAACAAAAACGGAAACATACAAATAAAAAATTTAAACTAAATAAGCAAATGATCCCACAATGTATACAATTACTGAGCACTCTAAAAGTGAGGGAAAATTAAGACCCACTGATTGTGAACCTAAACCTTTAGTCATTAAGCAGAAATTTCAAGCCCAAGTCCCAACTCGGCAACTTATCTAGGAATGGGACACAGGCTGAAGACTGCTCTCTACAATCTTAGAAGCAGGAAAAAAACTCAAACTTGCCTTCCTTGGTGGAAGCAAGTGGAAACTCCAGAAGAAAAGTTAAACTGCTCGTCATTGTCACGGAAGCAAGGACATTTGCCTTTCTTATTGGAAGAGAGCAGAACTCCAGAAAAGGAGGGGTTTTTTGTTTTTTTGCTTTTCTATACAGCAAAATGAACCTTAGATTTCACTCCAAATTTGAGAGATTCTCTGGAGTGGGGAAGCTCTTTCACCTCAGCAGATTGTCCTCATGGTTTGAGCAATGAGGAGCCCGAGCTGGTAATAAGCGCTGATAGAAGATTTGTGAAAAGTCAGGGCACCTCCACTCTGGGTCCCTTCCATTTATCACCAATTTGTAAAACAAAAGGTATCAGAGACAGGTCTCAAGTTAGAGATTTATTTGGCCAAAGTTAAGGATTGTGACCTGTGACATAGTCTCAGAAGGTGCTGAGAACCTGTGCCCAAGGTAGTTCAATTACAGCTTGATTTCATGCATTTTAGGGAGTCTCCCAACTTGAATAGATGCCTCTCTCAGCCTAGGGGATTTCAAAGAAATCTGAAAAACTAGTTTAGACCATGATGGGATGGGAAGGGGGGTTGGACATACCTCATTATACCCTCTCCCTTTTGGAGTCTAGGTAAAACTGATCAAATTGTTAACATTACAATAGAGATCCTTAGATTGTTTCCATGACAATGGAGAGCAATTTAACTCCTTTGTGGAGTTATCACTTACTTCCATCAAGGAAGGCAAGCTTGAGGTTTTTTTTCCTTCATCTAACATTGTAGAGAGCAGTCTTCAGCCTGTGTCCCATTCCTAGATAAGCTGCTGAATTGGAGGTTGGGCTACTCCAACCTGACTCTGGTATAATGTCACATGACAGATAGTGGGCCCTGAAGGAAATCAAAGTATTTTAATCCCAAAATATATTTATTCAACATATTTTTTAATAGCCCTGAAAAGCTATCTTTCGTGGGGGAATTTACATTTTTTAGAGAATCTTCCTTAAGGAGTTCTTTCAAAGAATCTGATACCTTTTAATATCCAATAAAAGGCATGCACATCTATCTTTCTGACACATGCTACTTGGAGGCTTCATCTACACGACAAGAATCTTGGCCTCCATAATCCCCTACTTATCTGTAGTCAAGCTGACCTCATTTCTTTATGGAGAGCTTAAGCTTTCCAATGAATTGTCAACGAAGAAATCTTTAAATCCACCTATGACCTGGAAGCTCCCTGCTTCAAAATGTCTCATCCTTCCAGGCCAAACCTATGTAAACCTCAGATTTACTGATTTATGTCTTTGTCTGTAACTTCTGTCTCCCCAAAATGTATAAAATCAAGCTGTAACCATACAGCTTTGCCCACATGTTCCCAAGACTTCCTGAGATTTTGTCACAGGTCATCATCCTTAACCCTGGCAAAATAAACTTCTAAATCGATTAAGACAGATCTCAGATACATTGTGGTTTGCAATATAAATGTAAACAAGTGTATATTTTAAAAAGAAGACCTTTATATATGTGATGAGATGTGCAAATAAAATACCAAGGCTTTCAACACAACTTATATACCTTATAGTTCATTATTTTTGTATGAATGAAAGGATGTTCAAATACCATGCATGGCTATTTCCAATACCTTTTCAATTTTCACTATGTTTGAGCATCAAAGTAAACTTTGCAAACATAAGATTTTCCTTGCCTGCTCAATAATCTCATTTCTTATTCATGTTTCAAATAGAACAAAACTGCCAAACCTTACCTTTGAAAGCCATTTTTCAGAGAAATGGCCTTTCAGTATTGTATAAGCTTCTGACTTTATGCAATCAGTAATAAACCTTTAAATGCTTTCTTGGAATATAACACATTTTCTTGTTGTTTTGGATAAGAACCCAAATACTATATTACATTCACCTAAAATTTATTTGCTCTTTCAACTGCATGAGAATGGTTACTTCTGTGGTGTATTTTATTAGTACACTATTTATTGACAACTCTTTCTTATGCTGGTTTTTGGTTAGTTCATATTGGGGATGTATTGAAACTTAATCTTTATTATCTCTTTTAATTTAACATGTACAGCTGAGAAACTTTAGTGTTATCCCCATCACTTGTCAAGACATCTGTTCTGCATTCTGCCATTACTTGGATTTTTCATTAGGTATGAATCACCTCGTTTCCCTATACTCCGGTTTCTCTCAAAATAAAGTGAAATAGAATAAGTTTCTTTCTAGAACTTTTAGGACTAAGACCTCTTCCTGGCAATGTCTTTTAGACCACTTTAATGAGTGTGACCTAAGCTTAAATTTTCAGATTCTCCAGCTGAATTTTATATGAGGATATCTTGGTTGGAATAAAAAGTAAATAAAATTGTAAACACCTATTCATAGAGCAAGTTAATTAAATTGTACGGCTATTATAGAATGCTGTTTAAAAAAATATTTACTGCTGTTGAGAAATGTTTATAACTCCAAACATTAGAAGCATTATAGTAAAATGTAAATGCATCAAATACAGCACATTCTGTGGCAAAAATAACTATTTGGCTGTTCTGGCTCTTCGTCCCTAAATTAGCCTTGCTAATAGTTTATTCCAAAAGAAAAGAAAATTTGTTTTCAATACCACTTTGTAAGTATGTTTTCTGTAATACAAGTTCTATAAAAGATTAATTGGTGTTCTGTTAAAGGGTTCTAAGGCCAATAAGTTTGAGAAATAAGTCAAATAAGATCAAATAGGACTTTTAATTACATGAGACTCCAAAACTTTTAATGTGTTGATAGTCATTTGGGACCTTAAAGAGGGTAAAACGGCTTATATTGTGATGAAACCCAATTTTGTCATCTTTTTTTCCTTTCATCATTAGTACATTTCGTGTTCTGTCCGAGAAATCTTTGCTTACTCTAAGATTGTGAAGATTTTATCCTATGCTTTTTTTTTAAGAAGTTTTATCATTTTTAACTTTTGCATTTAGGTCTCTGAATCCTTTTTAGTTAACTTTAAGTATGATGTAAGTTGGGAAATGTAGAGTATTTTTTCCACCAAAATACCTAGTTGTTTTTACATTATTTGTTGATAAGATTATTCTTTCATTCTCTTACGCAGGCACAATTGTCAAAATCAACTGGCCATATATGTGTGGGTTTATTTCTGGACTCTCTAGTCCGTTCTATTGATTTGTCTATCTTTATGCCATGAATATACTACTTTGATTATTAAAGCTTCATATTAAGTCTTGATATCTAAGACTAAGTAGTACTAAGGGAGGAGACCACCCCTCATATCATCTTATGCCCAATTTCTGCCTCCAAAGAAAGAAGAAGTAAAAACTAAAAGGCAGAAATGAAATCCACAGGCAGACAGCCCGGCGCCGCACCCTGGGCCTGGTAGTTAAAGATCCACCCCTGACCTAATTGGTTCTGTTATCTATCGACTACAGACATTGTATAGAAATGCACTGTGAAAATCCGTATCTTGTTTTGTTCTGATCTAATTACCGGTGCATGCAGCCCCCAGTCACGTACCCCCTGTTGCTCAATCAATCACGACTCTCTCACATGCACCCCCTTAGAGTTGTGAGCATTTAAAAGGGACAGGAATTGCCCACTCGGGGAGGTTGGCTCTTGAGACAGAAGTCTTGCTAATGCCCCCGGCCAGATAAACCCCTTCCTTCTTTAACTTGGTGTCTGAGGAGTTTTGTCTGTGGCTCGTCCTGCTACAGTACAGGTCTTACAACTTTGTTCTTTTTCAAATGTGTTTGCCTCTGCTAGGTTTCTCATTTGCATTTTACTTTTAGTATCCCTCCATCAAGTTGTACAAGAAAGCCTGCTGAGATTGCACTGAATCTACGGATATCTTTGGGAAGAACTGACATCTTACAGCGTTAAATTTTCTAATTCATAAACATGGTATATCTCTCCAAGCATTTATGAGGGGTTGGCAAACATTTTCTATAAAGAGCAAAACAATAAATATTTTAAGTTTTGCTAAATTATTTGGTCTCTCTTGCAACTTCTCAACTGCAAAAGTAGCCATAGCCATATGTAAACAAATGAGTATAGATGTATTCTAAAAACAAAAGCAGAGCATTAACAGCAGGCCATAGTTTACCAATCTCTAATTTATGTCATCTTCAGTTTCTCTCACCAATACTATAGTAGTCCCTCCTTACCTGTGGAGCATACATTCCAAGACCTCTGGTGGATGCCACAAACTGCAGATAGTACCAAACCCTGTATATACTATGTTTCTTCCTATATATACCTATCCATGATTAAAGCTTAATTTACAAATTAGGCACAGTAAGAGCTTAACAATAATACCTAATAATAAAATAGCAAAATTACAACAATATGCTGCAATAAAAGTTATGTGAACGTGTTCTCTCTCAAAATATCTTATTATACTCTACTCACCTATTTTAAACTGTGGTTCACCTCGAGTAACAGAAACCTGGAAAGCAAAACCACCAGTAAGGCAGAGGACTTCTGTATTTTGTAGTTTCAGTGTACATGATGTTAACTTCACACTTAAGAATTCTATATTGGATGCTTTTGTAAATCGTAGTTTTTAAATATTAATCTCTTATTATTAATGGCTTGAATAAGAAATTATCATTGATCTTTACATACTTATCTTGTATCCTGGGACACTACTAAATTCACTTATCATTCCAGAAATTTTTGGTAGGCTCCTCATAAATTTGTTGTCTGCAAATAAAGACAGTTTACCTATTTTTTCCCAATATTAGTTATTTATTTAAATATTCATTTATTTTCGTTGCACTGCGTTGTCTAAGATAGCCAGTTCCAGCTGAATAGGAGTGATGAGAAGAGACGTCGTTGCTTACAGCTAACTTTGGAGAAGGCATTAATCGTTTTCTATAAAATAAGGTGTTAGCTGTGACTTTATGTGGAGGCCTTTTATCAGGTTGAGGGAGCTTCTATTTCTAGTTTGCTGAAATGTTCTATCATGGCTGAACACTAAATTTTTTCAGATGGTTTTCTTCTTTATTCAAATAATATGGAAAATTACATTGACTGACTTTCAAATGTTAAATCAGCTACATATTGCATGGAAGATCTCTAGCTGCTCTTATTCCTTATGATACATTTTTGGATTAGATTTGCTGATACTTTGCTAAGAAGTTTTGTGCAATGTTCAGAAAAGATGTAACCGTATCTGTAGATTTATTTTCATGTAATATCTTCGGTTTTGGCAGAATAACTCTGGACTTCTACAGTAAGTTAGAAAGTGTTTTTCTTCTGTTCCCTTAAAGAGTTTGTATATAATTGGTATATTATTAATATTTTTTCCTTAACTGTTTAATAGAATTTGCCATTGAAACCATCTGGGCCTGGAGTTTCCTTTGTGGGAAGGACTTTAATTATAAATTTAATTTCTAAAATAGATATAGATCAATTTAAACTTTTTTTATGTGAGCTTTCATAAATTGTGGCTTTCAAGTTTGCCCTTTTTTATCAGGTTGTCAAATTTATTGCCATAAGGCTCTTTTTAATATTCCTTATTATTCTTTCATGTGTACAGTATATTGGCAATGACTACTCCTTCAATGCTCATGCTGGTAATTTATATTTTCTCTCTTTTTCATTAATCAATTAGCTAAAAACAATTTAGCTAAAGATTTTCTAATTGTATTGATCTTTTCAAATAAGTAACTTGTTTACTTTCCTTTTCTTCTTCCATTTCAGCTCTTGTTTCCTGTAATTTGCTTTGTGTGTATTTTTCTTTTTCTAAAGGGAGAAGCTTATTCTATTGATTTTGATCTTTTTGTAAGGTATTTATAACTATAAATTTCTAAGAGCTGTTAGCTGCATCCCTCAAATATTGGTATGTTTTGTTTTCATTAACATTCAGTTCAAAGTATTTTACAGTTTCTTCTGTGATATCTTCTTTGGTCCGTTGTTTATTTAGATAAAGACTTGTTGTTTATCTTGGAAACTTATCAGAATATACCTTAGGAAATGTTAAGCACTGTTCTTGCTTACATTTAGAGTATAGGGCATGTTTAGAATATAAAGTATGAGTGGAGAATAGACTCAGGATTGAATCTACGTATACACACGATCTATATTCCCCCACAGGTTATAGCAGATTTGATTTCATTTCAGAGATTTATTGAGATCCAAGATGGTATCACATTGGAGGGAGTGGCATAAATGTGAAGAGAAAGTTTCAGTATCAGAGCAGACATGATGCTACAGGTCAGGAGAGCCTTGGGTTGAGGACATCAAGCTTGATGCGTAACAAAAACTTACAAATGCAACAAAGTCAAAAAGCACACAAGTCTCAAATAAATAAAATAAGTAATCACAAAGAACTTCCATAATATGACTCTGCTATATAATTAGAGAATATTTAGCAAAAAATTATAGGATGTATGTTAAATATAAACAATGCAAAAGTGAGTAGCTTATGTGGTATGGCAAAATTCATTAGATGTGTTAAAAATAGATGGTAAGTTTGTAGCCTGAAAGACATGTTAAAGGTAGAATAAATGAAATATATACTAGAATGAGCAAGAATATTACGTATAATAGAAAAGGATAGTAAGTTGTAGTTATGATCATGCCCTTTTCAGGCAGGCATTTTTATATATAATCTTTAAGTTGGCCATTATCAGTGACATCCAACATGGTCCCATTCTAACCCATTCACATGTTTTGTGTCTATGAGGTATAGATAAGACCCATAGTTGTTTAGGAGGCTAATTGAAATAGAATTTTGCTTCAAATTTTGCTCCTATGTCTCTCTGATATGATTTGGATTTTTGTCCCCTTTGAATCTCATGTTGAAATGTAATCCCCAGTGTTGGAGATGGGTCCTGGTGGGAAGTCATGAAAGTCAAAGAGAAACCTTTGGGTCATGAGGCCGGATCCCTTATTATCGGGAGAAACCGCTCCCGATGTTTAACGTGGGTTCTTTTCTATTTCCTAAGTGTCTCAGCTGGGTTGAGAAATAAAGGGAAAGAGCACAAGAGAGAGAAATTTAAAGCTGGGTGTCCAGGGGAGACATCACACGTCGGCAGGATTCCTGATGTTCCCCAAGCTGTAAAACCAGCAAGTTTTTACTAGCAATTTTCAAAAGGGTAGGAAGTGCACGAATAGCGTGTGGGTCACAGAGATCACATACTTCACAAGGTAATAAAATATCACAAAGCAAGTGGAGGCAGGGTGAGATCACAGGACCACCAGAAGAGGAGAAATTAAAATTGCTAATGAAGTTTTGGTGGCATTGTCATTGATTACTCTTATCAGGAAACAGGGTTTGAGAGCAGATAACCTGTCTGACCACAATTTATTAGGTGGGAATTTTCCTCCACCTGATAAGCCTGAGAGCACTATAAGAGACCGGGGCTTATTTCATCCCTTTGGCTTCCACCATAAAAGGGGCTGTCTATAGGCCAACCTTCAGGGCGCATTCTCTTTCTCAGGGATGTTCCTGCTGAGAAAAAGAATTCAGCGATATTTCTCCTATTTGCTTATGAAAGAGAAGAAATACAGCTCTGTTCCGTCCGGTTCACCAGCGGCCAGTTCAAAGTTACCTCTCTTGTTCCCTGAACATCGCTGTTATCCTATTCTTTTTTTAAGATGTCCAGATTTCATATTGTTCAAACACACATGGTCTACAAACAATTTGTGCAGTTGACACAATCACAGGGTCCTGAGGTGACATTCATCCTCCTCAGCTTACAAAGAAGATGACAGGATTAAGAGATTAAAGACAGGCATAGGAAATCGCAAGAATATTCTTTGGGGAAGTGATAAGTGTCCATGAAATCTTCATAATTTATGTTCAGAGATTACAGTAAAGACAGGTGTAAGAAATTGTAGAAGTATTAATTTGGGGAACTAATAAATGTCCATGAAATCTTCACAATTTATGTTCTTCTGCTGCGGCTTCAGCTGGTCCTTCCATTTGGGGTCCCTGATTTCCTGCAACACCTTATGAATGGCTTGGTGCCCTCCCCATGGTAATAAGTGAGTTCTCTAGAGTTCATATGAGATCTGGTTGTTTAAAGAGCCAGGCACTTCCTCTTTCCTCTCTCTTGCTCCTGCTCTCACCATGTGACATTCCTGCTCCCACTTCACCTTCTGCAGTGAGTAAAAGCTTCCTGAGGTCTCTCCAAGAGCTGAGTAGAGGCCTTTGCCATGCTTCCTGTACAGCCTGCAGAACTATGAGTCAATTAAACTTATTTTCTTTATAAATTACCCAGTCTTAGGTATTCCTTTATGGAGATGAAAACAGACTAACACACTCTCTGGTAGAGTATGTGTTTTGGCCCCAGGTAACTTCTGTCCATGCATTCCATTCTTATTCAAACTTCAGCCTTGGTCCCCATCACCACAGCATCAGCAGAGAAGGTTGGCATGGCAGAGACTGAGAAACATAGGGAGGGAGATAGCTGTGTTTATGTGAAAATTATATAATTCAGGATTTGGGTAGTGTGATCCTTTCACACACTTGTACCCTACACTTTTTGTTAACCTGGTGCCCCATTTCTTTTACATCTCATTGTGTGCTTTAGATTCATTTAATATATCATGTTATTTGGGCATCTTAATTTGGTCTGTGAGTTTTCCTATTCTGAGACTTGTAGAGTAGCAACTGGAGGCTACCATTTCATCAAGGTAATTTCACACACAACCATAATAACAAAATCAATATTTTAACCAGTGATCAGAAAGTTATATTGATATTTTACCAGTGATTAGAACTAATTTTAATATATATTATGAAGAAATTTTAGTTGAAAATTTAATAAAAAGTGATTGTAGGACTAAACACACATGTTAACCACAGAATGAAGTTATATAAATATATAAATTATCAAATTATTTCATGATAAAGGAAAGAGCTTTTTTACATACATATATATATGCATACATACATACACACATACCTATAAGTTCCTAGATTTTGATTCTAGCAAGTATTTAAACTATGAGACAAGAGGTGATTTTTTTTAACCAAGATTAATATAACAAATATTTATTGAAGGCCAACTATTTGTCAGCCATAGAGTCAAAACCAATGCCAGTTTAACTTTGTTGACATAAACATATTATTGGTATTGACTTGATTTACACTTTTTGTAAAGGTTATTATGTGTGGTAAAAAAATGTATGAATTTTAATCATAGAACAAATTCAAGGAAGGTGTATTTGCCATGTTTTAGCCAATGTATGTGAAGAGAAGTAAAATTCCTTTTTATAATTTGTCATTGAAATAAATGCTGACAAGATCCATTGTATACATTTATAATAAACTCTCAGATTATAAATCTAAATAGGTTTATTAATGTTTTGTAACTTAAGATCAACATTAAATGACTGTTCAGAATAGTATTGTTAGCATATGAACTTGTCACTTCTTTCTACGTAAGCTCCTTTCCCCCACATTAAGTACCAATGCATTTAAGATAACATGTACTTTTAAATATATCAAAAATTAAGTATGTTATTGTGATGGTTAATATTGAGTGTCAACTTGATTGAATTGAAAGAAGCAAAGTATTATCCTTCTGTGTGTCTGTGAGGGTGTTGACAAAGGAGATTAACATTTGAGTCAGTGAACTGAGAAAGGCAGATCCACCCTTAATGTGTAGGCACCATCTAAACAACTGCCAGCACAGCTAGAATACAGCAGGCAGAAAAACAAGTAAGGATTATATTTGCTCAGTTTTCCAGCCTTCATCTTTCTCCCATGCTGGATGCCACTTGCCCTCAAACATCAGACTCCAAGTTTTTCAGTTTTTGGACTCTTGGACTTACACCAGTGGTTTGCCAGAGGCTCTCAGGCTTTTGGTCACAGGCTGAAGCCTGCACTGTTGTCTTCCCTACTTCTGAGGTTTTGGGATTTGGACTGATCCACCACTGGCTTCCTTGCTCTTCAGTTTGCAGACAGCCTGTCATGGAACATTACCTTGCGATCATGAGTCAATTCTCCTTAATAAACTTCCTTTCATATACACGTATATTTTATTAGTTCCATCCCCATAGAGAACCCTGACTAATACAGTTATTATTGTTCTTAATCTCCAGCTTGAAACTAGGCGTCTTTTCTCCTTCTTTGTCATGGGTACACTCTGACATTTCAGTTCAAAGTCACCCTTGTCTATTAGAATCTGCCAACTCCTAGTTCCTCTGTTTCAGACCTGCAGCAATGTTCTGCCAGCCTTTTGTCAGTCACTTTATTCAAATAACTTATGTTAGTAGCAGGTATGCAATACCTATTGCAGTTTCATTACAGAAACATAAGATGAGAAAGCAGAAATTCAAGGAAAACTGATGAGCTTCCTCCCTGGTGGTGACTAAATTTACCCTGAAGCAAACAAAATTGGACCAAGACATACTGTCTGAGGGCCCATGGCTTCTTTCCTTATGAACTCTGTTTTAGAAACAGTGGAGAATGGTTGCCAATTTAGAGGCACCAGAGAATAGGAATGTGTATTCAAGCCACACTGTTTGAGTTCAAATCCTTGCTGGGTTAGCTAATTTCCATGTGATCTTAGGCAAGTTGTATAATCTTTTGGGCCTTGGTTTTCCCATTTGTAAAATGGAGATAACAATAATTTATATCTCATAGGTTTGCTGTGAGGATTTAATAAGTTAACATTTGTGTTTAGCACAGCACTGGAGAAATAGCAGATTGGAGGAACTACAGAAGTCCTAACTAATATTGCTGTGGTTCTGAAAAAGCAGCAACTTGAGGAGCTCTTGAAAACCTAAATAGCATTTAAGGCCAAGAGTATCCATCTACTGTCAGGATCACCAGAAAAACATGTGAGAAGCAACTTCAAGGTAATGCTGCATTGCAGCATGCTTTACCCCGAATGGAAACGTAGAGGACCCAGGCAGGCCATGTTTTCCAAAGAGCAGGGGATCAACTTGTTCTTGATGGGTGGTTTAAATCTTAGGAAAACCATAAATAAGGCCACAGTCATGGACTTTGAACACTAAATCAGATGAAATAACTTGTAACTTCTTCCATGTAATCACAAAAGTTAGAAAACATTTATTAGTAATTTATTTTAAAGAAGATTACCCAATTGACATTGTCTTTGAAAAAAAGATATTAAAAATTTATTAAACTGTAATTTTATTGTTAATTATTTGAATTCAAGAAGATTATTATGGTCACTTCTGTGAGGTTTAGTTAATTTTCACTTCTTTCTATGTTGTAATTTTATTAGTCATTGCAAAGCAGTTTCAAATTATTTCATCAATCTTCAACTTTGCTTTTAATTTATGTGGTGGAATTTACTTGTTCATTGGTCTGAGTAATTTTCAATATTTTGCCAAACTGCCTGTGGCAACTGAAAGCACAAGTTGCATACATTCTGTTTGAGTGCAATGCAACAAAAACAAATTACGTGCAAACCCAACTTTATTGAACTGTGGGCACTCATAACTAATTAAAAATACTTTTAAAATATCTGCATTTATGAAAACAAATTTGATCAACATATTTGGGAGGCAAATAGTAGAGCAAAGCATATCTTATGATTATAATAATTTTTAGTTGTACTTTATTTTTATTTATGTTTTTTATCTCCCTACTCTGACAAAATGCTTTATATATCATTCAGTCCATCTTGTTCTAGAATCTACTGTATTGGAAGCCCAATAAATAGTTGTAGACCAATTTTCTTACTGCTATATACTCAGATTATGCCTGGAAATTCACCCTACAAGTAAACTTTCCATCAATTTCATAGTGTTGTGAAAACTCTCTAGTAGCTCAGAACATTCTTGGTGGTCTCAATGTATTAAAAGCATGCAGTCAGATACTGATATCCCTCAGTCCTGCGGATAGCTAACAAAGCTGAAGTCCACAGGCTAGTGAGCACCAGCTGAGAGCAACTTTCTATAGATTTCGTGAGCAGCCCAAGAGAGACAGGATCTGAGATGTGATGATATGTCCTCTGGCAGCAGCAATATCTGATATCGAGCTCTGCTAGGTGGTGCTGAGTGTGGCCTCTGAGGTGTCTTATTGTCTGGGACACCTGCTTCATTCACCGGCTGCAGAGAACACAGTATCCATTAAAAGAGCTGAAGGAGGTGCTAGAGGAGTTTACATGGCAGGAGTCCAAGAAGCTCTACAGCAGTCCAAAATGAGGTTGGGGCACATAATACACTTGTTCATCCCTATTCTCTATTTTCACACATATGGGTATCAGTCCTTCTGTGGCTGCAATATCCTTGTGATGGGATCCAATCCAGCTGCAGTCTTGCTCTCCCAGTGCATGCTCATTCTGCAAATCGGAGCTTCAATGTATTGCTACGAAAAATTCTGTCTGGTCTTGAAATCCATTGACACCATCACAAGAAAATTCAACATGACATTGTCATGAACAGAAATGGATGATTGCTTCATATTCTTACATATAATTTCCAACTATGGTGAAATTTTGAATGATTGTAAAAACTGTTTTTGCATGTTTATACCTCACTTATTTTGTTGATGGAGACTAGAGTTGGAATTCTCATCAAAAAGTCCATCAGTAATTATTTTAAATATAAAACTGATATCAAAAAATTGAGTTAATGAAAATAAACTCAAAGTTTTCATAAAAATATGAAATAATATTATATGGAACTTTATGTACATGGAAATTGAATAATTTCTATTATTTTTCTATTTGATATTTATATTTATGTAATTAAAAAACATAATTAAATTTTAAGCTAAATTAAACTGAGCTCCAGGAAGACTTATCATTTTCTCTGAGCCATGACTCTGAAAATTTGGAAAGCACCATAGAATAGGGATTTTCAGTGATTCAGGGATTTCAGTGATTTGCAAGATTCTGCAAAGTACTTTCAAAACTGAGCATGAGGTCTTTGCTACTGGCTTTATGGCATGCAAATCACTCAGCCTCAACTCAGTTCCTTCCTCCAGTGTAAAAAATCCTACAAGAACAACATCTCACGGTTCCATCAAATGGGACCATGTGTGATATTTTACACTGGACTACACAACAGACTGGAAAAGTGATCCGCAGAGAGGCTCATTGCTGTAAGTTCACTCCATGTAGGAACTGTCTTGCACAAAGCTGCCACCCTGGTGTCTTCTTCCAACTTTTCCTCTAGTTGGACCTCAAAGTTTCCTTCTTCCAGCCTATGCGGGGACCAAGAGGCCTGTCTAGAGTAGCCGCCCAGCATCAGGCTCCGACACCCTTTTCCCTTTCCTCTGGGAGACTTGGATATGTGCCAGCCCAGCCCAGGTCTCCAGGTTCTGCTGCGGAAGCTTCCCACATGGTGCCCGTCGCTTGGGACGCGGCTGGTGGGCTCCCTCCAGTGTCCTTGTGTCTTCTCTGCAGGTGTCCCGGCAGGTAGAGGAGGCGGCCGGTGGCTAGTGTTCCTGCAAGGCGGGGCTGGGGCTCCTCGATGTCCTTGCGCTCGCCCTGCAGGTTCTGCGCCCCAGGACCCGGCAAGGACGGAAACAGGCCGGGAAGTAGTGACACCTGGGGCAGTCAGTCATCCAGGAGCCGCCGCCACCCGCCCCACCCCCAGTCTCTGCAGGAGGTGTTTGTCTTCGCCTCTGCTCCCGGCTCTTTCTCTTTCACTTTTCTTTTCGCCAGGGGTTGGGACTCCGGGTGGAAGGCGCCCGGGGGAATCCCAGCTGACTCGCTCACTGCCTTCGAAGTCCTGCGTCCCCCGGGAGGGAACTGGGTGGCCGCACCCTCCCGGTTGCGGTGGCTGTCGCCCCCTACCCTGCAGCCAGGACTCAATGGAGGTACAGAGCTCGGCTTCTCTGCTTTGGGAGGGGAGTGGTGGTGGTTGAAAGGGCGATGGTATTTTCCCCGAAAGCCTACGCCCGGGGCCCCTCCCAGCTCCAGCGCTACCCTCTGGTCTACCCAACTGGCCTGGTTGCCCCGCCCTCTCCTGGGGAAAACTTAGTGGCAACTTCAGTTTTTGTTTTTTCCCCTAATGACACTTTAATGACACTTCCGAGGCTCTCCTCGCCATCCTCCCGCTTCCGGAGGAGTGCAGATCGCAGATCCCTTTGCCCCTGGCGTGCGACTCCCTACTGCGCTGCGCTCTTACGGCGTTCCAGCCTGCTGGCTAGCGCAAGGCGGGCCGGGCACCCTGCGCTCCGCTGGGAGGGTGAGGGACGCGCGTCTGGTGGCCCCAGCCAAGCTGCCGGTTTCTGAGAAGACGCTGTCCCGCAGCCCTGAGGGCTGAGTTCTGCACCCAGTCAAGCTCAGGAAGGCCAAGGAAAGGTATCGCAGCTCCCCGCTTCCTAACTGCTCCCGCCCCAAACTCCCTGTGGGCCGGTGCAGATGTTTGTGCGTGCGCGTCTATCTTTGCAAAATCAAATTATCGCCCTCTTCTTTGCTTGCATACGTCTTCTGGGAGAGAAATTTGCAGGAATGGTTAGTGCTTGGCAGTCAGGCCTGGGTCTGTATTGGTTCCAACTCTGAGCCAGCCAGTTATCTATTGGAGAAGCAATAGTGTATCTAGAATGCCAAAGGAACTTGGAAAAAATACGAGCGAATTTCACTGAAATAAAATCATTATTCACGGTGGCTTTTAAATGAAAATCCAGCCAATTTTTTCAAGTGTTATTAAGACCGCATGTTACTAGGGTATACAGTTCATTTGACTTTATGTAATTCCATGCATTAAAAACTATGTTAACTTCAAAGTATGTGTAAACCAAACTAATTATTAAATGACCCTTACAACATATTCTTAAATAGGATGAGTCAGCAATTTCAAAACTGGAAGTGAAGTGGTGGTCACCAGCTAGTTTCCATTACATATTTTTAAACTACTTTCTAATATTATGATACTGGTGGTGGCCAACTAAGTGGTCGTCATCCTTATCTTGTCAGTGTGGTGAAAGAGGCCATATTAGCTAGACTGAATTCTTACTGTGGTATTACAGAATAAACTGGTGATTATGTATCCTGCCATGTAGAGGAGGCAAGGTGAACCACTCTACTGAAAGTGTCAAGATACAATACACTTTTGGAAGGCTGAGGCGAGAAGATAGCTTGGGACCAGGAGTTTCAGGTTACAGTGAGCTATGATCTGCCACTGCACCCCAGCCTGTCAAATAAATAAATAAATAAAAAAGATATAATACAGGTTAAAAATTTAAACTCCTCTTGTTTTCATGTTAAATAATGTGGTCAACAAAGAAAGGAGATACAAGATCCAAGGGAAGGAACATAAAGATATATAAAGAGAAGAACTGAAAACACAGCGAAAGCCATTTAGATTTAAAAAGTGAAGAAAAAGCTAGTTTTACTTAAAGTTAACAAGTATCGTAGAGATCTTAAGGTTCGTTATGATTGTCTTAGTTTCGTATCCTTGCGTTTCTGTTTTCTCACAGAATTTTAGTCAATCAGAAGAGCCTCTCCTGCAGTATCATCTGCTTTGCAACAGTGACAGAAAAGGGTCAGTTGGCCATTGGTCTGGAACTTCTGATAGGCAGGGTATTCCCATACTTTTGGTTTCACCGTTCCCTGCTTGATTTGTAGTGGCAACTCCAGAACTTGATGGGAAGCTATACTTCTGGTTGGAATTTTCCTGCAGACTACTGGTGATTAAAATGATGCTCTTTTGTTTTAATCCTTGAAATTAATGTAGCAAATATCAACAGCTATATTGCAAGGCCCAATGTTTGTCAATGAAATATTTGTTTATAAATTTCCTTGGGGGATGGAGAAAAACAGTGCCTTAAAGTTTATTGAAATAGCTTTTGGAAATGGAAGGTTCTAAAGCCTACGGGATACTCATCTCAGATTTGGTGCCTCTAATGGATTTCAGGATAGCTAGAAAAGGAACCCTGAAATGCTGGGTACATGTGGATTTTTCTCAGAAAATATCCGCAACTTTGATCAACTTTTTAAATAGGTCTCTGACCCAAAACAGTTTTAAATCTTTTAGAAATATAGACTACTGTCCTTTTCTCCCCATCTGTCCTGGAGTTTAATGTTGAGTTCTGCACATTGTGTTAACTATTTTTCTGAGGGTTAGCTAATGATAATACAGAGTTCTGTCTTCAGACCCATAACTTAAGTTATGAGAAACAGTATGAATAATAGCTAACATTGTTGAGTTTTTACTATATATCAGACATTGTTCTAAGAATGTATTTTTTAAAAACATCACAATAAACGTATGTGGTAGGCAATATATTTTACAGCTGAGGAAATTCTCAAGGTCACAGAGCTAGAAAGTGGTAGAGCTGAAATTCCAACTCAGACAAGTTTAAGATTGTTGATATTTATGGAGGATGGTATTATCTGCATAAAAATATTTCCTACAATTTGACAGTGATAATCAATCCCTATTTATTTTCAGGCAGCGTTGTAATGGTAGAATGTTGGTTGTAAAGTAATGTTTGTATGGCACTCGTGCAATTGACATTATTATATATTTAAAGATTATTTTTCTAATCAAATAATATTCATTTGAGTATCAATATGTGTTTGGTTCGTTGGAGAAATTTCCTTTATGGTCCCCGAATGAAAACATTTGTCTAATTTGCATCACTTTTTGCTGAGAGAGCTTGACAAATAGTAGGCAAATGTGGATTGATCTAGATATCTGTCTCTGCCTATCTATGTATCCATTCATCCATACAACTAGAAGGCTGGGGTTCATGGAGAGGTCAGAGAAGAGGTTTCCATAACATCACAACCAATGATGATATATGGTTAACCATTTGGGACGTCCTCTTTTCAGAAGGCGTTATGGTAGAAGGGTTGGCAAGAAGCCAATTCTTTTACTCAATATTAGCTCTTTGATTCACTTACCCAGTGATTACAGTAACTGCATGAGACTACTGACACTAAACATCGCTTAAATACTTGCTGCTGTCCTATAGGAACGGGTTGGATGGAAACATTCCACAGAGGAGTTGAAGGAAAAATTGTTTTTTAGTGAGTACTAGAATGCATTAACTAACACCTACTTGATGGTGTATTTCACTAATTAAATACTATCAAGTATATGTCTATATGTGTGCATATATGCCTATATATGTGTATATATACTGTATATGTGTATATATGTGTGTGTATGTATATTTTGTACTGTACTATTTGTTAACAGCTGTGGGCAGACAAGGGCTACTTTTTACTCAGCTTCCAGACTGTATTGACTAGGTAAGCATAAGTAGCTAAGAAATCTTGACAGAAAGCCTGAAACAGAAATTATTGTTATTAACAGTGCCATTCCAGCAGGAACCTCATGTGAATTTGAAAGTTACAAAGAGGAAGCCTGTGCTATGTTTCAGGCACCATACTGGCCCTTCATCTGTATGTCCTCGCTGGATTTGAATAACCATTGCATTTTTATCCTGAATTTACAAACAAAAAAAAGGCATGCAGAGTTTCACTTGCGTTAGGACACAACTGGGTAAGACAGACACTCCACTGAGATTTATCTTGATTCTAGTGTTAATGCTCCTTTTTGGATATCATATGTATTCTCTTCTAAGAAAACTCAGGTGTTCAGTGTACTGAAAACTAAAATGCTGCTATCCTTACCTTGAAATAGACCCTGGTCACCATTTGGGGTGATTTAATGCTATTTATTAATTTGCCTATGTAAAAGAATATAGATTTATTTATTTATTTATTTATTTATTTATTTATTTATTTATTTTTGACACAGTCTTGCTCTGTCTCCCAGGCTGGAGTGCAGTGGTGCAATCTCCACTCACTGCAACCTCCGCCTCCTGGATTCACGCCATTCTCCCACCTCAGCCTCCTGAGTAGCTGGGACTACAGATGCCTGCCACCAGGCCTGGCTAATTTTTTTTTGTATTTTTAGTAGATACAGGGTTTCACCATGTTAGCCAGGATGGTCTCAATCTCCTGAAATTGTGATCCACCCACCTCGGCCTCCCAAAGTGCCAGGATTACAGGCTTGAGCCACCGCGCCTGGGCAGAATATTGCCCCTTTTTAAATAAAAAAAGTTGTTTAGTGCTGGAGTCAGCAAGAGAAGAAAAAGAGGCTCTTTGATCTCAGTTTAGTTCAATGATATTATTTGTCCACATTTCACATCCAGAGCCAGAGTATTTGTATGCACTTATTTCATAGTGTTTCAGCCCACTGTAGGGGCAGAAGACTCTATATAGACCATATAAAATTGGATTTCTTAAAAGTCTGCGTGTAATACACAGTTGTTTCTTCTCTAAATGCTAATGGTTCCTCCAAGTGCTGACGGGATGCAGACAAGATGAGGAAAGTGACAAATTATTTTGTGAAATGAGGGAATTGAAACTGCAAATGGTTCTAGAACCGGAAAATATGATGGTTGTAAGGTTGATGGGGAGGGGTGGCGGTGGGGGTGAGCTCTGCTTGCCATTGTGACACACAAAAGGAGCCCAGAGAGGGTCTTTGGTCCTTTATATCACTGAATGCTACTTCTCCTTCCCGGGTATTTTGCTCATGTTCCTTCTAATAGAAATTTGACAAAGTAGTCCTTGCACACTGTTAGCACTGACCTCTAAAATTATCAAATAATTATTTCTTAATTGAACATTTGATAAAGATTTTATATTTTTAGGTTATTTGCTCTCCTGACTCGTCTGCAACAAAAATAAGGACGTACAACTTGATCTTTTATTTGAAGGGTTTTTATTGTGAAAATTATTCTTGCTTACGTTATTTAAAATACTATCATTACAAAATTAATCAAAGGAACCATTAATTTTTGGTAAGTGATTATTAAGCATAAAACTAAAACAACATTGGAAATACATATCATACAAGTAGATATGTCAATGCTTTGATTAAAGATGTCTCATATCAACTTTTCAAATCGCCCCTTTATTTGGCATCCTGGTGAGGCAAGACACATGTTAAGATTCTGGATAGGGAGAGACAGGCATTTTTTTCCTAAAGGGTAATTATGAAAGAGGAAGTGAGGAAGGAGAACTTGCCAGAAATCTGCCTGCTTTGGGCACATATCGGGCATATCTCTGGTAAAAGAGGCTCCTGTGCAAGCAATGGATCTTGAAATTGGTTCGTTTAGATCCCTCTATGCCCACAAACCCCTGGGAAAGTTGTAGGGTACGCCAGAGGAGTGTGTTGTTCAGTTGGGATATATAGTTCAGCCTTCTTTCCCACAGCCTCCCTTTGGCTTCTGGATTACCATGGGTTACTGTGCTTAAAGCAAAGCACAGGGAGTGGGATGGGGAGCAGTAAAGAGCCTGGGCTAACTTCTGTAGAGGTTTCCCACTGGGGACTAGTGGGAAATAAGCTCTAAAAGGGCTTGGGTAGCCTCTGCAGTGAAGTCTCCTCTTCAGCTACGGTCATCCTGCCTCAGTGTTCCAGACACACTTGCCATTCTTTGTCAGCCTTCCTGGGTCCTGTTCAAAATGTTAACCCTCTATAACATTTTCTGTCCCCATCTACTGCCCAGGCAGAATTATTTTCTCCCTTACATGAATTCTTCTGGTGCAGTCTGCATTCCCTCATAACAAATTTAATGTCTGTAAACTCATTTTTATGTGTCTGCCTGTACACTTATATTTTGAGTAAGGACAATGTGCTCCATGTGCTTAGCAGAGGGTTGGTCAGAGTCTATTAGGATTGACTTCAGTAAGAGTCAGTCATCATTCAGGTGTTTGACAGCTAAGCAGACAACTGTAAAAAAAGTAGGAAACATAAGTAATATAGCAAAATAATGTTGGAATACTGTAATAAAGATAGCATTTTAGGGAAATTAGTTTGAGGTAGAATTTATTGAAGAAAAGACAATTAGAAATAAGGAAACCAGCTAAAAATCTGTCACAGCTAATTTAGGAGTGTAGTTTCATTCTCATTATCTGCTCAAGGACATAACTCTGGTAATTCATTCTTTCTCCCCATCACCATTTTTTTTTTCTCTGTCTCTGATGGGTCTTTCCCAATACCATGTAGCCATACTATAATTTCTACCATTTTTAAAAAATACTCATGTTTTTCTCCTCATGCTTCTCCTCACTTCTATATCTGTTTTTTCTGCCCACATTTTACAGGAAAACTTACAACATTAACTATATTCTCTGTTTCCAGTTTTCCTCTGTCCATTCTCTCTTGAACCAGGCAGGCTGTCATGTCCACTGCTCCACTAGAAATACACTTGTCGAGGGTACCAAGAACATCCCTTTTATTAAATCCAGTGGTTAGTTCTTGGGTCCCTTCCTATGTATCCTTTCAGCAGGACCTGAGAGATCTTCATGTGGCTTCCAAGCCACTCTCCTTCTCCTTATTTTCCTTTTACCTTACCAGCACCAATTTCAGTCTCCTTTTACTTTACCAGCAACAATTTCAGTCTCTGGCTGGTTCCTAATTTCCCTAACATGTAAATACAGCAGTCTGGGGGCTCAGTCCTTAGGCCTGTTCTCTATCTGTACTCTCTGTCTTGGTGATCTCATCTAGTGTCATGGTTTTTAATCCCTTCTTACATTGATGATTCACAAATGTGCATGTGAATCTAGCCATAACCTCTCCCCTGAACTCCAGACTCATTTAGCCGTCTATTTATCTGTTATTCACCCATCTCTGATTGGATGCCTAATACTTACTGGATTCCTGCCTTTACTGCCATATCTGCTTACTCCACCTTCTTTCTCATCTGGCTTGATGGCAGTTTCATTCTCTTAGTTCCATAGATAATCAATCAGTCTGTCTTGGATTTGTCCTTAACGTCTCTTTATGTCATATTCCACGTTGAATCTGCCACCAAATTATTTGGCTAGGCCTTCAAAATATACGCCACATCCTGTCTCTTCTCATCCTTTTTTTCACTGCTGTCACCTGGGTTCAAGTTGCTGTCATGTCTCACAGTATTATTGCAAAAGTGCCTGCTGCTTGTCCCCTCATCTCCACTACAGCCTGTTCTCAACATGGCAGCCACAGTGTTTCAGTTACCTGTCCCTGCATCAAAAGGATCAATAACAATAAAACAAGAACAAAACAAAACAACACCCCCAGAACTTAGTGACTTGAATAACAATAATTTGTTATTTATCATAATCTTGTAATCTGGGCTACTTTCGGCTGCTTGACTCCTCCTAGGCTGCTGGAGATGAGATATTCAAGAAGGCGTCTTCCTTCACATGTCTAGAACATCGGCTTGGATAGCTGGAAAGCTCATGCTG